>NC_089595.1:11370822-11636411 GCF_019320115.1 Miscanthus floridulus
CGGGCGCGGGAGGAAACCCTAGCGCGCGGGAGCAGCCTGACGGCGTCGGTGGAAGAAGACAGCGTCCCAGACTGACTCCCGTGCGTCGATTCTCCTATTTATACTCCCTCCTATTTGTAGGGGCGGTTCCTGATCTAGCCGCCCCTACAAATCCATTTGTAGGGGCGGTTCCTGATCTAGCTGCCCCTACAAATGCATTTTGAATACCAAGTTTGACTCTAGTATTATGAACTCTAAATGACTTCAAATTGAAAAGTTTTGAATACCAAGTTTGTTAAACGAATCAATATCTACAATTGTTGTGTTTTGGTCAACTTTCCATTTGAGAAAGTTTGGACGGTTCAAATTTGTGATTTTTAAATTTCAATGCCTACAAGCTAGTTTTCGGAACCCTAGGTTATCTCAAATTGAAAAGTTTTGAATACCAAGTTTGTTCAGCTCATCAAGATCTACAATACTTATATAGTCCCATTTTTTCATTTGAGAAAGTTTGAACAAAATGTAGTTCAAATTTCACAAGTGTGTGACATAGTTTCAGAAAATCTATATGAGATTCAAGAATTTGTGACTAGTGTTTGATAAAACTTTCTCAATGCGAAAATGATCTATGTAACAATTGTAGATCTTGCTGAGATGATCAAACTTGGTATTCAGAGTTTTTTCATCTGAGGTCATGTAGTGTCTCATTTGAGCAAGTTTGACCAAGTCAAATTTGGTCAAATGAAAAAACAACACTGACTCTAGTATTATGAACTCTAAATGACTTCTGGATGTTGCAATAGAGTGGATGTTCAAATAGAGTCATCTGGATGTTGCAAAGGGTGTCTCACACACATGCATAAAATGTAGTCACACACATACAAAAATATGTAGTCTTACACACGTACATAAATATATAGTCTCACACGCATGCATAAATGAAGCCTTACAAACACACACTTACACAAACACTCCACGTTCAACACTAGCTAGCCCACTGTAACGACTTTCCCCTTGACACCTTTTCATTCCCATGGCATTATATCTTTGGGGAGGTTCTTTTCTACAACACTGATCTTCTTAGGAAAGTCTATGAATAGCGGCATCTCATCATAGTTATTGTAAGCTTCAACATCGTCCACGCCATCAACTCCAATAATGTGTTGTTTCCCGGAGGCAACCACGTGCTTTGTCTTCTTCTTCGGGGGGAGGTTACTTTGTGGGTCAGACATATAGAAAACTTGTGCGACACGTGAAGCGAGCACCCAAGGGTCATCTTGGTAGCCTAGATTCTCGAGGTCCAGGACTGTCAATCCGATCTCGTTCAGTTGGTGTTGTTTGATCCAGCGGCATCGAAACAGGGCCACCATTATATCCCTTCCATAGTCAAGTTCCCATATCTCTTCAATGATGCCAAAGTATTGGATCTTTCGCCCTAATCCATTGAGAGCCTCTATTCGAACGCCACTGTTTTGGTTCACATATTTACTATCCTTTGCGTGGGTATAGTACGTGTACCCATTGATGTCATAAGCATTCCAAGATGTCACTTGTCTCGATGGCCCCTCCGCCAACCTACTGATGGTAATAGAGTCTATGGTTTCTTTAGGCGGTATGTTTTGGTCCTTCAACCATATAGTTAGTCGTTGCTTGTGCTGTTTCATGACCCAATCATCCAAACGACCATTTCTCTCCGCCATAATGATAGCCAAGTGTTTATTAATATACGGTTGCATCAGTTGTGTACTCTGCAAGACACTATAATGCGCCCGACTCACCTCTTTGTAATCATGGTCGATGAACACTTTTCTACCACTGGTGCCCTTCCCAGCCAGCCTAACCTTGTGACGAGAATCGGGTTTACCAATCCCTTTCTGTACTTTTAGGTACTCTTGACAGCACTCGACGACTTCTTCAGTACTATAACCCTCTATCATGGAGCCCTCTGGGTATGCTCGATTATGCACGTATCGACTTAAAAACCGACATGAACCGCTCATAGGACCACATTTCATGCAAGTAGCAAGGGCCAAGCGCCTGTATCTGATGAACCATGTGAATCATGAGATGTGGCATTATATCAAAAAAAGCAGGAGGTAAACACATCTCCAGTTGGTTTTGTGTCTCCACCACAAATTCATGTAGGTCACTCAGCTCTTCCTTGCCAATCGTCTTCTATGAGATCTTCAAAAAGAAGTAGCACATGCGGGTGATGGCCATTTTCAAGAACTCTGGCTTTATAGCCCTGATTGCAATAGGTAGAAACACTGTCAGCATCACATGGCAATCGTGAGCCTTGCAGTGTGTTATTGATAAGTCCTTCAT
The DNA here is from genome assembly GCF_019320115.1 of Miscanthus floridulus. Taxonomy (NCBI): domain Eukaryota; kingdom Viridiplantae; phylum Streptophyta; class Magnoliopsida; order Poales; family Poaceae; genus Miscanthus; species Miscanthus floridulus. The sequence goes on from NC_089595.1 coordinate 11,373,127, forward strand.
CGACACTAACTTCTTCACATTTGCTGAAAACCCCAGTCGGGACTTTGATCCCCCTCAGGAAAGTGCATATAGCTCTCTTCTCGTCTGGTGTTAGGTTGAAGCACGCCGCGGGTAGAGTGTATTTTCCATTAGCCTCAGGTACTGGGTGAAGCTGTGGCATCATGTTTATCTGCACCATGTCTTTCCATGCTTTCAGACCATCCTTTGACTTGCCTGTGTCCATCAAGGTAGCAATGAGACTCTCAAAGACATTCTTCTGCACGTGCATAGCATCAATGGCATGGGGGACCTCCAAGTCTGGCCAATAAGGCAGATATTGAAAGAAGATCGATTGTTTCTTGAAAGGTATGCCTTCGATAGGAGGTGTGCTTTTATCTCTGTTCGTCTCATCCGGATTCTTCTTTCCATAGACGACGCGTATGTTTTTCACCATTCTGTACATATGTTCTCCGTTATGACGTCTCTCCGGAGGGGGGTTCAATCTCCGGGGCGTTGTCATAAAATCTAAAGAATAATTTGCTACGGTACTTATGACTTGTCTTTAAGAAGCATCGGTTCCTTAGGTAAACTATCTTCTTAGATGCATCCAGGTAAACCCATGTAGTACCATCCAAGCAAACCAAGCATCCCGTCTTCCCTTTGATCTGTCTAGACAAAGCAAACAGCGTGGGGTAATCATTGGTAGTAACAAATATTATTGCTCTACATATGAAGTCCTCCTTTCAGAACGCATCGTACATCTGCTCCCCATGCCTCCATAGTCTCTCCATTTCTTGCATCAAGGGCTCGAGGAACACGTCTATATCAATGCCTAGTTGTTTAGGGCCAGAAATAAGAATAGCGAGGAGAAGGTACTTTCTCTTCTGACACAACCATGTTGAGATGTTGTACATGGTCAAGATCACTGGCCATGTGCTGTGGTTGCTCATCCTCTCATTGAAGGGATTCATTCCATTGGTGCTCAGGCCAAACCATACATTCCTTGGGTCATCGCTGAATTCTTTGTGCTTCTCATCAAACCTTTGCCACTGACTACAATCAGCCGGGTGTGCAATCTTATCATCATCCACCTTGCGCTCATCATCCCACCATGTCATGAGTGCGGCTTCTTTAGGGTTTAGGAACATATGTCTCAAGCGGTCGGTCACTGGCAGGTACCACATTACCAGGGCAGGAATTCTTCTCTGCTTTGCATCGTTGCCTAATGGAGTGTCCTCTAGGGGCTGAGATTCTTGTACCACCTTTTTTATACCCTTCTTATTCCTCTTTTTCCCCGTGGATGGTTCGTCCCCACCGTAAAGGTCATTGTTCTTGTATCGGCTGGCCCCACACCGGGGACATTTATCCAATGACTTGAACGTTTCACCACAAAAAAGTATACAGTGGTTGGGGCATGCATGTATTTTTTCAACCCCCATTGTCAATGGACTTATGATCTTCTTCGCTTGGTATGTGTTGGCGGGAACTGAGTTTGGTTGTGGCAGCACCCATGACAGGAGATGCAATAGATCATTGAAACTACAGTCTGACCAGCCGTACTTAGCCTTCAGGATGAGCAGCTCAAGCACGAAACGTAGCAATGTCCAATGTGTCGGATAACCCTTTTCAACACCATACACAGTCTCCTTCGATGCTTTTGTCACTCTTTCCAAATTTTCTAGACCTTTCGGGCTATTTAGTAAAATCTCTGGTCCAAGGGTTCGAATCATGTCATCTAAATCATCTTCAACTCCGACATGTGTTCCACCATCATTATTGGCACCACCTTTGTCGTTACCATCCCAACCACCAGCATCACCACCTTGTTCATTGCCAAACTCGAAATCCATTTGTGCATCAAGCTCGGCTGAATATTGGGACAGGGATTCTATGGTTTCATCGTCGTATTCCTCCTTATCCTCGTCGTTAACAATAACCGTTTCACCATGATGAATCCACACTGTGTAGTCCTCAACAAATCCTCGTATAATCAAATGTGATCTGATGATAGTCACATCTGTCCATGCCATACGGTTCTTGCAATCTTTACAGGGGCAAATAATTGTATCCTTATTCTCTTTCAATATCGTTGCATGCTTCGTTGCAGCTTCAATAAATTTATCCACCTCTTCACGGAAACCTTCCTTGAACCTTAACGAACCATACATCCAAGAGTTCCTGTACTCCATCTTTTACAACAACAACAAAACAAACATTAAAGGACTACTTATTCAGATATATATAAAAATTAATCAAAGTAATAATTATTTGAGAATAATTGTATATACCTCAGATATATATGAATATAAATCTAATATAATTACATGAAGCATACAAACACACCATGGTAGAGGAAAATTAATTAATGGCCTATTTATCCATAAATAATTAAAATACATATTTATTGATTACAATAAACAATTTCAAAGACAACAATTAGCAATAATTATACTTTACCCAATATCTTTGTAGAAACCCTAGTCCAATTTTATCAAACATAAATTTACAAAAACGAAATTAATAAAAAAACCAAACCCTAGATCTAGATCACATGCACATGAAACATCCATAAAACTAACTAATGGTTCACTAAAATCAAGAAACATGGACCAAATAAGGGTATGGTCTTGTTCCCCTCCCTAATTTACCTTAGTACATTTAAAAGTTGGGTCTAATTTGCTCATAAATAGCTCAAGCACCATAGAAGAGAGAAAAATAAAACTCTAATTATTCATTAATCAACCATTAAAACTTCAAAAAAAAAGTGTGGAATAGCATTTTCTTACCTTCTACAACCTCTCCACCAAAGGATTTGAGACCAAAACCTTCCCCCCTTAGTAGAGCAATTTTTGGTAGGTGCCCAAGGCCTCCCCACCTTTCTTTCACGGGTTGGAGTGAGTGACCCGAGGAGGAAGAAGGTGCTGCCTCAGTTTTATATGGGGGCCATTTGTAGGGGCGGCTGGTGATTGAGCTGCCCCTACAAATAGGAGCTATAAATACGGGGCCATTTTTAGGGGCGGCTCAATCACCAGCCGCCCCCCTACAAATAGAATTTCCAGGGGCGGCTGGTGATTGAGCCGCCCCTATAAATCAGACCCTATTTGTAGGGGCGGCTCGTAACACTAGCCGCCCCTGCTGTTCCATTTGTAGGGGCGGCTGGTGTCTGGGCACCCAAGCACGCCACTGTAGGGGCGGCTCCATAACCAGCCGCCCCTACAAAAAAAATCGATCCGTTGCTAAAAATCGTTTTCTACGTAGTGATCTATGGTCTTCTCCGACGAAGCGGCAGTGAGGTATGGTTTGCTTCCTCAAATAATGGAGGGGATGGTGTTCGATCTGCTCCCCTGGTTGAGGTTCTTCTTCGGCCTGCCGATTCTGCCTAGTTGGTACTCGGTAGTGCCGTTGCTCATACTTCCTCGGAAGGGAAGGCTTCTTCTACCCATCTGGCGAGGTTGCCTTGTTCGTTCAGTGGTCTTAGGCCTTCCACAGCGTGTCGCCTAAGTGATGCCAGGAGATGAAAGAGAAAATTTAGGAGTCACTCAATACGCTGCAGGAGGAGATGCCAACTTCTAGTGGTGCCTGAAAAAGTGGAAGCGAGGCAAGTAGTTGTGTCGCTGCTTGATTGATTAAAAAATATTAATCTTTGTACATGAATGGCAGAACCTCCGTGCGTCCATCCTATTTGAACCAACACAAATACTATTTTATTTGAACGTCTACTGTTTGAGGCAGCACACAAGAGATAGCTTCGGTTCCTCACACTGCAGCCATAAAGTACTCGATGCCTGATACGGTTTGCAGGACGTATCTTTTTTATGGCATCACTCGCCCATTGTGGAGGGTCTTAATGCGTCTTGACTTTCGGGCGCTGCATGTTGTGGCTTCAAAAACTGTATTGGCCTTTAATAGCCATACCTTGTCAGCTGAGGATGTCTTAGCTCCAGTTCCTTCGATCCAGCTTGGCGTTGGCGATCGGAGAGGAAGAACAGGGGTGTCCATGAATAGGACCTGTGATAGCATCAATGTAATTTTCCTTTTTTAGCATGTTCCTTTATGTAACTTGTACTCGTTATGGGTATGAATGAACGAAACCACCCCTTCTAAAAAAAAAGGGTACTTAGTTATGGCCGCTACGAAAGGTTGCAGGCAGAGCGAGTCATGGTCTGGCCTGGGCCTTAGTAGTGCTATGCTAGTGTTGGCTACTGTGCCCTGGAAATCTGAGTAGTAAACAAGCTTTTGGGCTAAATTGTAGAGCAGTCCTGGGCCTTCATGGAATGTCCTTTAGGTCTGCCCTACTCCTTGCCTTCCACAACCAGCGCTTCACACTGGTGGCAGGTGGCATGGCGGTCATCACGGTGATGGCACGAACCAACAAAAGAGATAACTTCGACGACCAGCACTTCACAGAGCTACAAAATTGATGTGAACGAACGTGATAGCAGCTGTATTCTGCGTAGGAGGAAGAAGACCCATCCCTCAGAGCCGTTTGGGAGAGCTCCAGCTTCAGCTTCTTCGAGGAAAATCACTTCTAACCGGCCAAATGCTTAAAATACCAACTGATTCAGGTTAAGTTTAAGAGAGAATGACTTCTTCATTTACACTAGGAGTTGGAAGGAAAAAAAAACCGCTTCACCTTGCTCCCTGTTATATTTTGATGATGATCAGTATAGAATCAATTTTCAACAGCTCCTCACCTGGCTCCCCCTTAGGAATCCAATAAAATCACTCCACATCGTAGAATAAGGAGCAGGACTAAAGAACCAAGGAGCATAACCTCTCCCAAACGATGCCTCAGTCATGCCACGAGATATTACTATTAGCCAATGTGGCACAAAACGACAATCCCTTTATCGTCATTAAATAAATTAATATTTAGAGTTGTCTTAAAGTATACCCCAGAGATTAATTAATGGCCCTTAGCCAAATCCATGTAAGTACATGTGTGCAACACCGCTAAATTCTCCTGCCGAGAATACTAGTGGTGCATGGTTTTCATGACAATTGTACATGCTTGTATCAACTATTGATTCGGAGACTGACATATACTAAGCACAGGGATTTGGTCTCCACATCTTGTGGCCACGCCTGAACATGCCATGTGGAATGGGGACTGCTATCACTAGTGCAGGACTGAGCATCAGTCCCTGTTAAGAAACTCCCTTTAGTCCTGGTTTGCCAATTGGAATTACGAATCCGGGAGTAAAGGCTCCCCCTTAGTCCCGGTTCTGGCAACTGGGACTGAAAGTGGACTTTTAGTCCCAGTTGCTATTACCAATCGGGACTAAATGGCCCCCAACCATTGCACCGGGGCTGGCACCTGTAGTCCCGGTTGGTGTTTCCAACCGGTACTAAAGGTTCTTTTTTTCCATTTCATTCCTTTTCATTTTATGTTTTCTTTTCAATTCAATTCTTTTTGGTTTCGATTAGCTTTTCGTATATGAATTCTACGCTGCTAATATACGTCCACGTATAAGGTTCCATTCAAGCATTATACATAAATAACACACTAAAATGTATGAAACTACATATATATAAATATTTCAAGAGGTTTACATGCATGTAATATGTACATAATAAAGTCACAAAAACCTTGTACTCATGTCCTTGGGATTTCATTCAACCCTAATCTTCAGTCATATGGCTATTAGGTATTAATTCTTTAGGGTCATAGTGGTACATGCCTTTGGGATCTATGACCTCATCCATAAGAAATCCTGCCAATGCCTCTTGAATTGCTTTGATCTGATCACATCGCATAACCTTTTGCTTCCTTCATTCAATCTTCAATTCGAATGAAAGGAAAAGTATGAATATATATATGATTATATATATCGACACAATGGTAATAAAATAAATTATGTATATTTTTTACGTACTTTGAGGATCTATTCACTTGTTCTCCTTGAGTACTCCATGAGGAACTCACAGACGTAGTATCCACATAAGTTGTTCCCCGATCCTTGCTGCAGACACCACTTTACGAGAAAAGAATCATCATCAACCAATAAAGCACGGTAATAATGAATTGAACTAAATAAAGATGCGGTGACCTAGCTAGTACTTACTAGGTATTAGACTACATTCAAAGGCAGTTTCCATTGACCATAATGGCGTTTCTCGACGAACCTTTTCCCAGCACTGCCCAATAAAATAAATAAATAGAGTTATATCAATTAAATGGCATTAGAGAGTATACAGTGTGCGATACCGAAATTACCACTGGAGAATATCTATCATTTCTTGGTAATCTTTTCGGGGTTTTGTCGCTGAGTCAAAGATCTTTACAGTACTCTTGGGCATATCGATGACCAGCAGTATCCAGTGATAGCTACATGTTTATACGCAGGCATAACTCATTAACTAAAGTCAACATGGAGTAAGCAAAATAAATTAGGCACAAGACATTAACACTCACTTGAAGCTGTAAGGGAAGAGTATCAGTGTCTTGTTATGTTGGTTATCTACGAACCTAAACAGATTATTCTCCACTTGAGGTCGCCATCTATCATATGGAGTAACAATATCCTTGAATGTGCGATTTGGATCCATGAAACCAATATCAATTAACCCTTTTCTCTTTAGTTTCAGCATCTCGTATCTGCATTTATATAGTACAAAAGAATATATATAGTGTGAGGATAACTATATATAGACAACGAACTAACATGCAAGTTACTTCAATTGTAGAAAGAATCACTTACAGACACCAGCATCTGAGGAGAGATTTATCGAGAACGTCTCGGTTTAATAGTTGGTGTAATTCATTAAACTCGATATGTAAAACGTCATAGCCACTGGAGTAATGCTCTAGTCTAATTCTGACAACAAGCAATGCCTCTTCGTTGTCACACGCTCTTAGGTACCACTTGTTTAACAAGAACATTTGCGTACCCAGTGATGACAAGGACTTAGAGTTGACAAGACTCCTGCCATACTGATAGGTCCAGTAAATATCAAAGTTGGTTGTTAGTGTGGATCCTCCCCCAATGAGTCGTTGAGGTGTGAGACCTGTTGTGGCCATGAAGTCTTGGAGTGCTTCCGTATCGATTGGACCGCCTTGTGCGTTTGTACAATCATCCTCAACAACTAGCGGGTCTATAGATTGCTTAGATTGCTGCCCGAGCTATGCAACATCTTTCCCTGCTCTCTTCGCTTTCAGCAACGCCTTACATGACTTGTCAAGAGAGCGTTCATAGTCCGATAATGGCGAGGGCTCATGTGCATCACGCTGTTTTTTCTCGCGCTCATTGATTTTTTCCCTCAGCCTGAACATCCAGTGCCATCTCATTGAAATTAAAACAAAAAATTAGAACTTTAATCACAATCATCATGAAAATAAGTATAAATTAACCATAATCACCAAATGCGATAAAATAACTCACACTGCGATCCGGACACTTGTAGAAGATACGACCCTTGTTGGGACACTCCTTTCTCACCCAGTACTCCATCATAATCTTCTCCTCACACTTGCCGCATGCAATGAGAGGGAGGTCTGGCCTCAGCCGCTTTGCAACCCGATAAGAGGCCGAGGACCCAGAAGCAGTTGCCATCTACTCTCTATACTCATTTTTAATATAATATAATTTTCTCATTTTATAAACAAATAAAATTAAAAAAAACTCTAAAATTCTCTATATCTCTAAACCATGAAGTGTGCTATGCATGCTAGAAATGAAAGCTGAATACTAGTTTTGAATAACTACTTTAACCTTCCTTCATCCAAATATGCAAACTTTAAAGTGATTTTGAGCTTAAATGGCTTACAAATAAAAAAAATCCACCATAAAAAACCACATATATCTGGTCCACAAAATGAGATATGCTACTGATGAAACATAAGAGTATAAAGTTGGTAACCTTTAGAACCGAAGAATCGATAGAGGAATCGAAGAAATCTTGTGATTACCGGCGATGAGGAAGAAGAGAGGCCGGCAATAAAGCAAGAACACTGAGCTCGAAGTGGCTCGGGCTCGGGGAGAAAGAAGGAGTATATAGGAGGGGACCTTTAGTCCCGGTTGAAGACAACAACTGGAACTAAAGGTCTCTTTCTAGTCCCGGACGGAGCCTCCAGCCGCGAGTAAACTTTTACTCCTGGTTGGAGAGACCAACCGGGAGTAAAAGTTAATCTTTAGTCCTGGTTGGTAGCAGTCACATGCTGTGCTGTGCACACAAAACGTAGCTACATGCCTCGGTACCCGTGAAAGGTGCATGCCTCGGTACCCGTGAAAGGCTCATACTGCTGTTGTACGTTCACTGCTAGGCCAGAGATGAAAAACAAGAAAGAAACAGATGCGCCAGATTAACAGGCTGCGATCGTGGATTATTTCTGTTGGCTAATTTGGTGTGAGAGAAAAATACTATTCTGGCTGAAAATTTACGATCGTTTACGACCAAGCGAACAAGACGTAAATGACAGAGGGATCGGACGGCTAAAAAAATCGAGTGTTGGACGCCCAGAAATCACTCGGACGACGGTTGGATTTAGCGTTCATATATTCATTCGTGCAAGGATGAACGACATTCTGATACAATTATTTATGTATGCAAGAACGATGACACTATTTCATTTAGTGATAATGTATATAGTAGGAAAGAAAAACACGAATACATCCATTATTCGGCCGATGCACAGACATGCATACATGGCATGTCCGCGTTATTCGTCATATTTTATTCAAGTTCTGGAGCGAGGAGCGAAGGAAGCTGTGCATGCAGCAGCAGCGGCAGCAGCAGCAGCAAGCTTATCAGCCGACATGGGGCGTCTGGGCGACAGTGTCGACGAAGATGCGGACGCGGTTGGGGCGGTAATCCATGGTCACAGGCGAGCCGGTGGGCAGCACGACGATGTCGGCATCGGGCTTGTCCTTGAGGATCACCTTCTTGGCTTCCTCCACGCTGAGCCCGACCACCTCCGGCCACGACGTCTTGAAACTGCAAATCAATTGATGACGATAATATAATATATATAATGATTGTCGGTGGAGCTGTGGAGCTCATCGGTTGTCGCCGTCGCCGTGGAGCTCATCGGTTGTCGGTGGAACTGCAAATCAATTGGTGCCGCCGTCGCCGTGGAGCTCATCGGTTGTCGGTCGCGAATTGAAACTGCAAATCAATTGATGACGATAATATAATATATATAATGATGCTCTGGCCTGTGAAATTAAAAGGAAATTAGCAAACTACTGGTAGCCACTATATTAGTATTGCAAAAGGCCAAAAGCGTATGGTATAGAAAGGCTAACTCACGGGGCAAGTGTGGCTTGTTATTGCGCTTCTTCTGCTACTGGTTAAGCTAGTATGCACCGGTGAGGTATTTATAGAGCTGCTGCAACCAACAGGGGCAGATGTGTACGTGTGTGTGCTCTTCATCAGGATTATTGGTCTAAAGCTAGGCAGATATAATTAAACAGAAAAGAGAAAGATAATGTTGTTGATGGTGCCAAGAAATCGTAGCTGCTCCACCGCTCAGTCACCAATAATGCATCCATTATATATATACGCACGAGGCACACGAGGTGGCCCCTGCAGCCAGTAGAAAACAAGAAAAGAAAAAGATAGCAACGCTACAAAAACATGCATCCATGGTTTCTCCTCCCCGGCAACCAGCTTCAGTACGCGCAGCAGACACCGACAGAAACTTGACATTGGCCCCATTTGTTTCGCTGAAAAAACAAGACAAAACACTGTTCCGGCTAATTTATTGTGAGAGAAAAATACTGTTTCGGATGAAAAACAAGCTGAAAAAGATGGATTATAAGAGAAACGAACATGCCAATTTTAGTGAATTATTAATGGCCCCTCCACGTTTTTCTCGTTATATTCTTCTCCTCTCGTCGACAACTAGCTAGTCTAGGATCAGCTCATCTTTAGCTACATATAGTTGCTCCTGCTACATATCCTTGATGGTGATACATGCCCCGTTATCTGTGGATTAGCGCCATGTTCGTTTGGGTTTGTTTGGCTTATAAGCCGTACTTTTTCAGCCAACGAACAATACTTTTCTCTTACACCAAATCAGCCAACAGTACTTTCAGCCATGGCTTATCAGCCAAACAAGCCCAAACGAACAAGGCATAGATTCTGAGACGGAAGACCACTTAATCCTCAGGTACCGCTTTTCCAAAAATCAGTGGAACCGGATGGGCTTTGAGACTGAAAACGTCCAGGTGACCTCGCTCTGGAACATCACTCGACCGACCGGATTCCCCACCGCTCACTCATCAAGTTTCATTCACCTGATATGCTGGATGTTATGGAAACACAGGAACGATGTGGTCTTCAACAATATGGCGCCCTCGTACAATCGTCTCCGGGGAGCATGCAAAGACGCCGTACGTGAAACCTATGGATGTTTTGCTTGCCTATTGCTGATCGGGGTGTAGCTGCCCACTGGTGTAATGTAGTTTCCTTATGAATTAAGTCCTACAAAAAAACTGTCCTACCCCTCCTCCAATGTACTCTGTCATATGTAACTGAGCAACAAGCTTTTGTTGCTCCAATGCAATCAAGTAGGTGGGGAGTGCTTCTCCCCTCCGATTATCCTAAAAAAAATTATTACAAGATCTATCCTAGCTAGAGAGAGATTATTCAGTTAACCTGCATATGGAGAAACCAAGTAACCGACCGCGAATCTATCGACCGACCACTTAAACTGTCTTGTTAATTGACCCCAAATGCTATGCTTGTGGCACGGTGGCAGAATTTTTCTTCCATAAATGTAGTTTTTGTTAACTTTCAATATCACTGTCATGGACCTGCTCATGGGTTGTCCTCTGGGCCGTTCAACACGTGATGGAGTATGCACTGGGCTTGATTTGGCCGGTTGGCCCATAGAACTAATAGCACCTTGTTGTACAGAAGGAAAGTGAGCATCAACGCGGAGGGTGTCGGATGACCAGGGAATCTAAACTCAGCGGCGGCAGCAAGATCAGATCCAGGCGGGCATACGCTCGATCTATCCCTTTCTCCTTTTCCTTGTTCTATATACTTCATGTGTATGCATTTCCTTGTACCTAGAAGCTTCCAGAACCCATTGTGTGCTGCTCAGTCTCCAATCGTTGAGTAATACTAATACTTGTTGGTTCATGACAATCACCAGCTACATCAAGTTGATATACCATCCTGAAAACCCTTGCCCTGTGCGTATCAAAAAGATTCGCACAGCCTACAAAACTTTTCGGAAACGTACAGACAAAAGTCTGTTTGGATTTCCCAAGGGTCTAAGGTTTATTGACTAAATTTTAGATCACTTTAGCTCTCGAGTCAACCAAGATTTAATTATGTTGAACAGCTGTTTTATAATGAAAGAATAGTGAAATACACCGGTGGCCCTTTAACTTATTATCGGCATGTACCAGTTCGGTCCACGAACTTGCAAACGCGGAAAATGGGCCCCTAAACTTGTCAAGTTGTTCACCGCAGACCCATTCCCATCCGGCGCGGTCTCCAGGCGACGTGGCAGTGCCAGCGTGGCGGACAAAGCGAGCCGCACATTTCAATAACGAAGATGCTGCCCAGCGCGCGAGCAGACCTCCAGCGCGGCGGCGCGCGAGGGCGGCGGCGCAGACGTGCATCGCGGCGGCGCGTGGCGGGCATGGTCGGCACGAGCGGGCGCTGCCGAGCGAGACGGGCGTGGCCGGCGCGGCCGAGCGGAGCGGGCGCAGGCAGTCGAGCGTGGCGCACCTAGAAATCGACGCGGGCAGCGGGCGAGCTCCTGCGGCGGCGCGAACCAGTGGAGGCGCACGAGCAGACCTCCAGTGTAGGCGAGCTCATGCAGCGCTGCGAGCGCGGCGGCGCAGGTGAGCTCCGGCGGCCGCGCAGGCTAGCGTGCGAACAGAGCCAGCGGAGCTCCTGCTACTGATGCGGCGCAGCAGCTTTCGGCACGCCACGACGGCTGCAAACCGGGCGAGCTCCCTGACGGGGAGGATGCGCGGCGCGAGGCGCGTCATGTTGGCGGCGAAGGCTCGGACGGTGACCTTGGGGAGCGACTTGCTGAGGCGGATGCCGACGAGGCTGTCGCCATCCTCGCGCTGCACGATGGCCAGGCCCGGTCCTGTCAATTTATAGACCCGGAGCGAAGCTACAACAATGGGCCCTTTAATACAACTCTAATAATACAGTGATGTTTCTAATAAATGTAATGCATACTAATCATTCTTATGAAACTAGTTATATATCTTATCTTATCTTAAAATTTTCTTCTAACATTTACTACTGCGAAGTCATTGATGATGGCCTCAATATCAATTTCATCCACAGCAACTATTGCCCACGATTTCTTGTAGTGCTTGTATTACTCTTAAAAATTTTATCAATAGATCCTCTTTGTGATTCTATCAAGCCCTCTATCCTTCTCTTCTTTTTTCTTTTCTCATTTTATGCATACTTTTTGGGCAAACATGAGTTCACTGTAAATTTAGAAAAGTAGTAAGTAATTAAAAAATATGTCATACTAAATTCAACATGGTTGCTGCACCATATGAGATTCCTAAATCCCAAATCTAAAGAAGTAAAGAATAAAGATTGGGGACAAGAGCAAATATTGATTAGGGGGGCTTAGCCGCTTAGGGCCAGTTTCTTAATTCTTACCTCCGTATACGAAGAACAGGAAGCCAGGAACAGACGGAAGTGGATGCCGCCGGCCAGCGGCCCCTCGCACTCGAGATCACCAAGACGCATGGGATCGCTCGCAGCCTCGCACGGGAGTCGGCGAGTCACTCACTCGCGCAGGAAGGCGGAGTCGTGGCCGCGCAGCGGAAGGGCACGGGAACGCGGAAGGCGAGCAGAATCGACGCGGAGTCAGTATGCCTGGTTCAGCTGTTCCTATGGGCCATAGACAGAATACTACTTCTACTTGCACATTTGGGGTTGGGCCCCCCTGGCCTCGAGGGCCCAGTGCAGCGGCCCAGCTCGAACCCCCCCAGGGCCGGGCCTGACGATGGCCGAGTGCGCGTCGGCGGCGGCGGCGACGATGGTGCGCTCCACGACGCGGAGCTCCATCTTGGCGCGCCCGCGGAGCGCCGGGTCGGTGGTGAGCAGCACGGCCGAGCCGCCGCAGTGGAAGAGGCAGTGGCCCAGCATCATGGACCCGTCGACGCCCGCGTAGCAGTTGGGCGTGATGCACTCCGCGGAGACGACGAGCGCCAGCGTCGGGCGCCGCGGGGACTGGGACCGGGACCGGGACCGGGACCGTGCGTGCATGGTGCTCTGGGCGAGGTCCACGTCGACGAGCACGGCGGCGCATCCCATCCCGGAGAGGTTGTAGGCAGCGACGCCGTCGCCCATGCCGTGCGCGCGCACGATCCGGGACGCGAGCGACGGTGCCGGGTGGAACGTGCTGCCGTCGTGGTGTGCCGAAAGCTGCTGCGCCGCATCACTAGCAGCAGCTCCGCCGGCTCTGTTTGCACGCTAGCCAGCGCGGCCGCTGGAGCTCGCCTGCGCCGCCGCGCTCGCCGCGCTGCGTGAGCTCGCCTATGCTGGAGGTCTGCTCGCGCGCCTCTGCTGGTTCGCGCCGCCGCAGGAGCTCGCCCGCTGCCCGCGTCGATTTCTAGGGGCGCCGCGCTCGACTGCCTGCGCCCGCTCCGCTCGGCCGCGCCGGCCACGCCCGTCTCGCTGGCAGTGCCCGCTTGCGCCGACGATGCCCGCCACGCGCTGCCGCGATGCACGTCTGCACCGCCGCCCTCGCGCGCCGTCGCGCTGGAGGTCTACTCGTGCGCTGGGCAACATCTTTGTTATTGAAACGTGCGGCTCACGTGCTTTGTCCGCCACGCTGGCGCTGCCACGTCGCCCGGAGGCCGCGCCGGATGGGAAATGGGTCTGCGGTGAACAACTTGACAAGTTTAGGGACCCATTTTCCGTGTTTGTAAGTTCGTAGACCGAACTGGCACAGACCCATAAGTTAAAGGGCCGCCGGTGTATTTCACTCACGAAGGTAAGTGGAAACAAACAACTAAACCGCTTACATTTATTCAATCGTGCAAGGATGGACGGCATTTTATTTTTGCAAGAACGATGCCATCATTTAGTAATAATTTATAGGAAAGAAACACGTACACAAAACACATTCATTATCCGTCAGATATACACGGACATGAATACATAGCATGTCCGATTTATTCATTTTTATAGAATATTCACTTCTGGAGCAAGCAAGGAACGACCGAAGCTAGCTAGGGATCAGCCAGCATCTTATCAGCCGACGTGGGGCGTCTGGGCGACGGTGTCGACGAAGATGCGGACGCGGTCGGGGCGATAATCCGCGGTCACAATCGAGCCGACGGGCAGCACGACGATGTCGGCGTCGGGCTTGTCCTTGAGGATCGCCTTCTTGGCTTCCTCCACAATGAACCCCACCACCTCCGGCCACGACGTCTTGGCGCCGACCGGTGCCGTCGTAGCCGTGGAGCTCATGGTGGTCGTCGTCGGTCGAGAACTGCAAATCAACTGATGATGATGCTCAGGCCTGTGTGATCTGAAAGGAAATTTACGAACTACTACCAGTACTGTATTATTGCAACAAAAAAAAAACGTAAGGTATAGAAAGGCACACTCACGAGCAATTGTTGGTTGTTATCGTGCTTTCTTGTACTGCTGCTGGTTATTAAGCGAGTATGGCACCGGTGAGGTATTTATAGAGAGCTGCTAGCTGCAGGCAGTATGTGTGTGTGTTCATCAGGATTATTAGCCTTTAGCTAGCTCGCTAAGCACAAACAAATAAGAAAAAGAAAATGTTGATGGATGGTACCAAAAATCGTAGCTGCTCCACAGCGGTCAACAATGTATCTACGCACGAGGCACACGAGGAGGTGGGCCCTGCATTGGCCCCACCAGCCAGAAAAAAAAACAAGAAAAGGAAAGATAGCAACGCTGCAGAAACATCTCGCTTGCAGCCAACAAGCTTAAGTGACACTCAGTGAGCAGTCCCATAAACATCTCGCTCCACAGCACTTAAGTGATATTATTGCTTGCAGCCAAATAGTCAGCAGCTTCAGTACGCGTAGCTGGCACTGTTATTGACACTCAGTGAGCAGTCCCATAACCTCCGGCCACCACGTCCTTCTTCACAACATATATTCTTCTCCTCTCGTCGGCAACTATAGCTAGTATATATCGGTTAAGCTCATCTTTAGCTACATATATTATTGCTCCTGCTTAATCATCGTTAGAAAACAGTCTCAAAAAATTATCGTTAGGAAATCGTAGAGAGATTGTTCAGTTAATATAACCTGCATATGGACAGGACAAGTGATCGATTGGTGCGAGGTAGATCCATCAATCGATCGGTTAACCTGTTTTATTCATTAATTATTACCTGCAAGCCAACCGTTGAGCGTCTCCGGTTCTTGCTTATAAAATTAGCACTGGTTCTCGTTCCTAAAATTCATGTCACATCGAATATTTAGATACTAATAAGGAGCATTAAATATAGATTAATTACAAAACCAATTACATAGACTAGTATAGTGCCCGTGCTAACGCTACGGCTTTATTCTGGGAATCACATGAAAATAACCAAACAACGAAATTTTTTGATAGTTTAAGTCACACGCAATGGTATATAACGATGTATTTATCTGAAAAACACGCATGCATAACAAGGCATAATAAAGTCATGTCTGACATATCTATCCTACTAATTTATGAGTTTAAGTAGATCTTGCAGTTCCCCAGGGATGTCATATGTACATTCATTTGCGCTGCTCTTCAAAATGTGAACTAAAAATTCCGTCCTCAGTGAATCTGACCTCTGCGAATGATATAGATAATATATAATAAGTTAACTTACTGATTTGGTAGATAACATATAAAATATACATAGAAATATTTTACGCTTACTATGTTGACAAACGACGATAATCTTTCGCCATTCCACAACTTTAGGTAGTTGTAGACAAGGAAGCCTGCCAATTTCCTGGAGAAGAAGAGCCCAAGTGTTTATTTGTTGTAGTTAAATCAAATCACTATTTATTTGATGGTAAGATAAGATAAACACAATATAAGTTGTTACCAGTCCATAGCTTTTGGAAGATATAGTTTTAATTGACGACGCCAGAGGTAAACATTCTCTTTCCATGCAGGATTGACCAATGTCATGGAGAAACTGAAATAATTCAAAACTATCTCTAATATACCATTATATGGCATGATTGGATCTAGACCCGAGTACCATAGTTTTGGAGAATACGGATCTAGAATGTGCACAATTTTGTTACCCATGTCAAATATGAATAAAATATAGTTCCTATCTCGAAAATATGGCAATAGAATCTGTAAACATACAAAAAAACCATAAGTGCAATACAAAATATAAGTTTTCAAAGGAGTTTAATGAACATATATCTTACAGTGCTGCAATTTTGTATTTTGTAGTCCCTATCAGGCCCGCATTGAAGCAATTTTGCTAGTTCTTCATAGTCTATCCAGTCGCAACACCTTGGATCTCGTCCAAACTGAGTTCTCGACTGTTGTTTTTTTTCAACAATTATCACTATTTAATTAATGATACAACTAACAAATGATTTATATACATTAGTGAAAAATTATATCAACTAACAACAAACTGGAGGTCCATATAGTGGTATTTGTCTTTCTCCAACATAGAGGCATTATTGGATGCAGCCATCCAAACAGCAAGGTTGAAGCAATTATGATCCATCTCCATATTCTCGTTTAAAATATCGCCAATTTTTCTATGAGTTAAAGAAATCGGATACGGTCGTGTGCTTCGGACCCATTCTTTGCTAAAAAACCAGGACAACAAACAAATGAATTATCGTAGCAGTTGTAGCAGGGGTGATGAAAAATCTTTAAATTAGAACAAAATAATTTACTTTAGAATGACTTACTCTAAAGATTCAGGGTCATTATTCAACAGGATGCATGCAGGAAATGCAGACAATAGGTCTTGTTTGTTTGTCCATGTTATTGTACCCGACAGTATCATATATCTATTTCATCTGGATTATCGAGCATTACAACATCATCATCAAGATTATTGTTGTCTTCCATATCTTGCTCATCATCCTGTAACCCTCTCGCTGTGTTTAGCGTGGAGTTATACAAGATCGCAGGTAGCTTGAACCTAAAGTTACTTATATCGTCCTAAAAATATGAGCAAGTCGTGATTATTAACCAAACCAAAATAAAAAAATATTTAGAAATAGTCTTATGAAATTACCTGGGTCACAGCGTCAGATAAAGTTGTTCCAGTCCAGTACTCCATATAATTAAGCATCCATAAACCGCAACTTACACTGTGCAAATATTACAAGTAAAATATGAGTGATACAGGCACTGCTGCTGGTGTGACAATGCCATGTACACAAAAGGTATAGTTGATCTTTTACCCATCTGTTTGCGCTCTTTTAGTGATCATATGTTTAGTTGGCCAAGATGACACTTCGATACCGTGTTTCCATTTTTGTCGGTCCAGTTGGATATGCTATGCTACATGCTTTATCATTCTTTCCATTCCTATTAACTTTATGACCAAAACACCAAGTTTTAGAAAGGGAATATTAAAAAATTTAAAAACAATATGTATGTATGTATGTATATCAATCATAAGCCACACCGTATATTCGAGATCTTGAAAGTTTGACATTTGGTCTCTGAAAGAGTCCAAAACATGTATCTCGCCTATTGAAGCATTAACAATCGCTACGTACCAGTGAAACTTCACAATGTTTATAGGAAGGAACACCTGCAATAATGGAGTTTTATCCAATTTATTTATATTTCTTTTAATCAACAAAAAGTAGCATCTATTAGAGTTTGTGGTCAAGCGTACCATAGCAGCCTTCAAATAATTTTGGACCCATGTTTCAACCACGTCATTTCTGCTATAGTTCCATGTCGTTGCAGGGGGCTCTCCATCACGATGTAGCAATTGAGTAATAAAGGTATTTTCTAAGTAAACATCTCCACCTTCTCTATGGAGCAGGTGTTCTTCATGCCGCATCAATTGGATGTACGCACTTATGACCTACAGGTTTGTAATTTGTCAATTAAAAATTGGCATATATTTTGCATGGACATCAGCTAATGCAAAAGCAGTGTTAAAATGCTTACAGCGCCATTCACTTGCACATCACCATTTAATAGGCAATCCATGTCATCTCTAATTACCCAAGCATCGTCAATTCGGACAAGTAAACTTTTTTCCTTTTTTCCTTTCATGTAGTGAATTACCTTGACATCTTCTTCTGTACACTCATAGTCTGCGTTGAAAATAATTTTATTAATTAATTAATTTCAAAAAAAATAAAAAATAAGATACTATTGAAGAAAATGACTCACCTTGAGGCAGGACCTTTGCATTATTCGCCTTCTTAGGTTTATTATATTGAGGAATCGCAATCACATCCTCGTCAGCATGCTTTCTGGCTTCGTCTTTTTTTATATTAACTATTTCTAGGACATCGTCTTTGATTTGCTCTTCTTCTTTGATCCGCACTTCTTCTACATTCCTATTACTTATCTTCATATGCAATATTATATTATTAGTGGGTGATGCAACCCATATAGATAAACATGAGTGAGGATATGTGAGTAGCTTGAGAGTTCCTTGCGTACCTCATCCTTGTCAGCACGCTTCCGCTTCCTGTCATCGTGTGGCTCTAGATTTAGTATTATTTCGCCATCGTCTTTGATCGGCAATTTTTCTATATCTGTATTAATCTGCTATGGGATATTATAATAAATGCTAAATGCTGTTTTTAATGTTAGTACCTACGTATGTACTGACCCATATAGATATATACATACACTGACGTTTTCTTTGTCTCCGTCCTCGTCATCTATCTGAGAATTCCCAATAGGTTCCATTGATGCCTCACTCTCTACATCATTTTTCATTTCTTCTGCGTTCACATGAGAGCAGAGCATAAATAACAGAATAATATTGGAGATCAAATTTTTATGAATAATCAAACGTGTCTTATAATTGATTGATAAAAGTAACAACCAATAATAAAAAAAATGTTACAGCATCATTGCCAAAAATAGAGTAAGAGATGTCGAGGTCTCTATTCCCACTGTCCAATTGTGGCGAGTTGCACGTTGTTGACACTTCGTTCAACTAAAGATTGATAGGGAGCAACCAGAGTACAAGTACGAACCGTCATTGGGATCCAGTTCACATCGCTCCGGCTCCATTGACGTTGTTGGCGGCTGGTCGCCACTCGCCATTGGTGTAAGGTACCCTTTTCTATAATGCCAAAATAGCTTAAATCAGGGTTCCGGATCTCCGTTTTGCAGAGCATGGAGGCAAGGCAAGAGCGAGCATACCAGGCATGGCGGATGCTCGTCGTAGTGTGCGACGAAGACCTCGTCCGCTGGGAGTAGGGCTGCTGCGGCGCGTGTTCGTCACGTTGATGCAGATGACCTCCGTAGGCGTCGATGTGTCTCTTCCCGGTGGCGTCTTCGACGAACTCCTTTTATCACAGGCGGGCGAGGACGTGATTTGGGCGCGCTAACGGTGTTCAAAACAAGAAAGCAAAAAAGAAATGGCAAGAAATAGATATTTATAGAAAGAAAGAATAAGAAAAGGAATTGATAGATATATCTTGCATGCAGTTTTTGGCGCAAATCAAGCATCACGTCAAGATGACTGATTTGCATTTCAATGCATGCTTTCGAACATGGGCTAGTTTTTAGGCATGATTGATTTGCAAGGTCACATTGCTAGTTTTTTTTGTTGTCTATAAAAATAGAAACTCCAGATAGCCTGTGCATGCACACGCCCTCATATATGTTATTTGTTTTCTTATTTTTTTATATACAGGAAACGTATAACGGTATATATGTCACCATTTATTTTGATTGATTCTGAAAAATATGTCTTGGTGATGTCATCATGACACCACCTATTTCGAGCGCACAGGCCATCCGTAGAAAACGTGGGTGTGAGAAGCCTCCATCAAACATCGTTTCCGGGCCTCATCTATATGGTCACAACACAGGAAATCAATTAGCCAACCCAAAGTTATATATTACTCCATCGGTCTCTGTAAAAATCAATTTGTAGAGTTATTGTAAGTCAAACTTTTTAAACTCTGATCAATTTGTAGATTTATGGTACCAAATTAATACAATGTAAAATCATACCTGTGATGTTGGTGATGTCGCTTAGTGGATCGTGTGTATCTCTCGACGTAGACATTTAGTTAATGTATCACAAGCAGTCTGTGATGATGCAGGACCTTTGATTTTTATTTATAGTACCTATTACAAATGGATAGTCAATGTCAGCACAAAATCTCAGAAAACCAGAAATCAATTGTCCTCAAATTATTTGTGACCAATCCATCAACAAATGTGATAGGCGACAGCAAGATTTCTGATAGTATCGCAAGGAAGCCAGTAAACTTTAGCAGCACAGTGCCATGCACCAGTCCATGCACGCACACCAGTTTGTGGGTCTGACGGAGCTGTGCTGTTCGACAGTTGGGTTACCACTTGAGATGAGCATTAAGAAATGAAAACTGAGGTATGCACATTGACTCGATGAAGCATGCTGATTTGAAAGCATGAATACGCTCCATGATGTTCGGCTTTACTCCCACATTCCATCATGTGTGGTCCTTGAAATTTCAGTACAATTATGTATGTATGACAGCCATTGTTTAGGGTTATCCTGTATCACTATTTAAAAGTCTAGTCTATTGAATATTTTCATCTCATGAGTCCTACGTGTCTTGATAAATTGTGAATACGTTCTTCCTTAGGAATGAACTTGATGTATCTTTTGAAATTTATGTGGAGTCTCTTTTTATTTATAGCATGAATACTGGTTATTTAGTTCTCAGAACTGAAATTGTCTGCTATGCTTCTTGTGAAAATTCTCATCTAGTTAACATCTTTTCCTCGACCAGTAAGGTTAGAGGATGTGCTTGTATGATCTATTTGTTCTTGGTGAGGAACTGACATTTTTTTCTCAAACACGCAGAAGAGTTGTATGCCTTTAGGCATCAAACTCTATGGCATGAAAGGTGAGTGAATCCTTTCTCCATACTAATAATGGAAATAATGTGAGTGAAATAGTATCAGTAATTCTGAAGTCTGAACACATAATATTCATTTTAGTTTTCTCTGTTTATTTCTCTCCATGTCATGAGTTAGACAGAAAAGCAAAATCATTAACTTTAGCTTCTCATGTTTCATTAACAATGAATTTCAAAACATCCTGAATAAAAAGGGAGTGAGGGCAAACCTGGATATTTTTTGTGCTTCCTCTACAATGTCGCAGCGAGGAGAGAAGCACAGTGTCTGTCACGTCGGGGACACGAAGATGAGGACAGGGCCACGTCCTTTCGTCGAGGACTCTGTCACCCTGATTGTAATCTATATCCAAACAACCTGATTGTACAGGTCCGCAGCTGGTTCCAGCGCTGGACCCTTTCCCAACCTTAACGCAATGAGAAAATTTAAAAAAAATGAAATTGAATATATCAATCAATAATCAAACATATGGAATCATCTAACCTGAGCAGTGACAAGTACATGAACCTTACAAAATATATGCTGTAAAAAGATTCATCTCAGTCCATAGCTTCTTTTCACCAATTTTGTACAGATCTGAGGGGCTTGAATTTACCTAGCAGAGAAGCAGTGTATCATCATACAGACAGTCGAAAGCCTTTCCCCCGAGTAGGCAGTAGCAAACAAATTATTAGCATCTTCCATCACTGAGAAATCAATACCGAAATTAATGAAATAAATAAAAAAAATAAAACAAGATCACAAGTCAATCGGAAGGGACAAAAAAAAAGAGAAGCCTGGCTGGTTGCGCGCTGGATCAACTTCGGTGGTGGACGTATAGGGACAGACCATAGGTGGGGGACATACTGAGCCGGACCGCCATCGCCAAAACCGCGTACACCTCCTCCTGGGGCCATGGGCCGCCACCACCGTCCGTCGCAGATTTCGGTGGGGTAGGGGCGCCGCGTACGACGGAGCGGAGATGAGGGGAGGATCACTGGCGCTGGTGCGGGTGACGGCGAGGCTGCGGGTGCTGGCGCCGGTGGCGCGCGGCCAGGGACGTGGCAGCCCACGTCGGTGAAGGATCCCACGCGCGAAGTGATACCGGCGTCATCAACAGAGGCAGCCCGACGTTTCTTTTTTTCGCGGAAGAGAAGAAAATGGGGGCACGGGGATGGGAATCGAACCCTCACTGCGGGTGCGGGCGTTCATGGAGGCGGCGGTGTTGCTCGTGACGGCGGAGCGAGAGAGAGGGCAAGGTCTGCGGTATCGCAGGCTACGGGGCGCGGACGTGCGATGGAGGCGAGCCGCGGTAAAGGGGGAAGGGAGCTGGGGGTGTGGTGAGGGGGTGTGAGAAGCCTCCATCAAACATCGTTTCTGGGCCTTTGGATTTGACGTAGATCTATTATGAACCCTTTGATTTTGATAGAGACAAGTTTTCAATTATAGTGGAGATGAGAAAATTTAAAAAAAAATGAAATTGAATATATCAATCAATAATCAAACATATGGAATCATCTAACCTGAGCAGTGACAAGTACATGAACCTTACAAAATATATGCTGTAAAAAGATTCATCTCAGTCCATAGCTTCTTTTCACCAATTTTGTACAGATCTGAGGGGCTTGAATTTACCTAGCAGAGAAGCAGTGTATCATCATACAGACAGTCGAAAGCCTTTCCTCCGAGTAGGCAGTAGCAAACGAATTATTAGCATCTTCCATCACTGAGAAATCAATACCGAAATTAATGAAATAAATAAAAATAAATAAAACAAGATCACAAGTCAATCGGAAGGGACAAAAAAAAGAGAAGCCTGGCGTTGCGCGCTGGATCAACTTCGGTGCTGGACGTATAGGGACAGACCATAGGTGGGGGACATACTAAGCCGGACCGCCATCGCCAAAACCGCGTACGCCTCCTCCTGGGGCCATGGGCCGCCACCACCGTCCGTCGCAGATTTCGGTGGGGTAGGGGCGCCGCGTACGATGGAGCGGAGATGAGGGGAGGATCACTGGCGCTGGTGCGGGTGACGGCGAGGCTGCGGGTGCTGGCGCCGGTGGCACGCGGCCAGGGCCGTGGCAGCCCACGTCGGCGAAGGATCCCATGCGCGAAGTGATACCGGCGGCATCAACAGAGGCAGCCCGACGTTTCTTTTTTTCGCAGAAGAGAAGAAAATGGGGGCACGGGGATGGGAATCGAACCCTCGCTGTGGGTGCGGGCGTTCATGGAGGCGGCGGTGTTGCTCGTGACGGCGGAGCGAGAGAGAGGGCAAGGTCTGCGGTATCGCAGGCTACGGGGCGCGGACGTGCGATGGAGGCGAGCCGCGGTAAAGGGGGAAGGGAGCTGGGGGTGCGGTGAGGGGGTGTGAGAAGCCTCCATCAAACATCGTTTCTGGACCTTTGGATTTGACGTAGATCTATTATGAACTCTTTGATTTTGATAGAGACAAGTTTTCAATTATAGTGGAGATGGAGGCGAGACGAATTTTTTAAGTCTAATTAATCTGTCATTAGCACATGTTTACTGTAGCGCCACGTTGTTAAATCATGGACTAATTAGGCTTAAAAGATTCATCTCGCAAATTAGTCGCAAGTTGTGCAATTAGTTTCGTAATTAGTCTATATTTAATACTCCATGCATGTGCCCAAACATTCGATGTGACAGGAATTTTAGGAGCTCCTGTAGAAACCAAACAGCCCTGCTATGCTTGTGACACGTTGGCAAATTTTTATTTTTGCATATATAAATGATGCTTTTATAGTTTTCAATATCATCTCAACCTCCATCTTGAAAGAACTCTTGGCCCTTGCGTGTTCACACAGCCTACAAAACTTTTAGAGAACAATAGTTCATGTAGGGCGTCCGTGCCATCTGGACGCTCCTGTTGATGGGCTACGAAACTAGCCCAATAACCTTCTCCTATCATATTCTATCTGCTCGTCCACCCGTTTTTACAGAACAATCTTCAGTCACACAGTTTCTAAAAAAATCACCGTAGTGCCGTAACCATGCTCCGTTGTGCCGCCTCGACATTCTTCGGGGCGTCCGAGCGCTTGCCGGCGAGCATCTCCACCGCGCCCGAGTGTGGCCGCTCGCCTTCCTCCCTCTCCATCGCGCCTCCTGCCTGACGTGGCCGCCCGTCTTCGTCCTGGCCATTATGTCGTCCTCGCCTTGCTCTGGTGCCTGATGTGGCTGCCTCTTCGACCGCTTCCTTCGCCGCCCCATGGCACAGCCCATCGGCAGGCAGCGCGTAGTAGATGAACTCCTTAACCACAGGCGTACGCAGCCACGCAGCCCTCCTATTTGTTATGCGTCGTCTGTGCCGGCTGCCTTGGTGCACCTCCGGCCTCCTCGTATAGACGTCCTTCGTACCCGTTGTCTTGGGGCATCCGGGGCGCACGCATAGCTGTGCTCAGCTCCCTCCATGCGGCAAGCAACAAGGAGATGTTGCACAGAAAGCGCATGTTGCAAGCGTATGTTTCAATTATTTTAAATATTTCAGATGTATGTTGCAAAGTGTTTCACATGGATGTTACAAAAATAGATGAGGATGTTGCCTATGTTGCAATGGCTATACACGCATATTGCAAGCGCCTGTTCCAAATATTTCATTTGTTTATCAGACGTATGTTGCAAGTGTTTTATCTGGATGTTGCATATGTTTCACGCATATGTTGCAAGTGTTTTATCAGTATGATGCATATGCTTGCAACAACTTTGAAGTGTTTTCAGGTGTTTTGTAAGTGTTTCAGGCATATATTGCAAGTGTTTTAGCTATTTCACACATATGTTGTAAGTGTTTTGTCTGAATGTTGCGTATGTTTTAAAATAATTTTCAAGTGTTTTCAAGTGCTTTTGCAAGTGTTTCAGACACATGTTTCAAGTGTTCTATCTGTCTTCTTTTGTATGTAGCAAGTGTTGCATCTAGATGTTTCAAAAGTAGATCAGGTGTTACACATGGGATGCGCGTGGAAGCGGGAGGGGGCGCGAGCCCTCACATGGATGCGGGAAAACGGCAGATGTCTAGCCGCTAGCAGCTATCAATCCTTAAACTAGATATGGTAACAGTGAAAAGTATTTTACTATAATTACTTATTATAGGTTAGCTGATATCTTTAGTCATAATACCTTCCCTTCTCGTGGTTGGGCATGACTCATGTTGCATTGGGTAACTCGTCTCCGGTTGGATGGGCTATTGTTAGAAATGAGTCGAATATTTATTTTGTACTAAGGGGCTACAGTGGACTTGTGTTGTAATTAACAGTATAGGGTTAGGTGAGTTAGCTTAGGTGTTGGCTCTTGTAACCCGGCTCCTCTATAAACGGAGGAGGGAGCTCTCTAGCCTAAGCTCTTGTAACCCGACTCCTCGCCCTAAGCTCTCCAGCCTCGACCCAAGGTACAACCCGGAGAAAGGCTCCTTTATCTCTAGTTCAGACTAGATGCAACCTCAAGAGAGTGACCTCTTCGAGCATCTGTTTATCAGCAACCCTTTGCCCTCAGATGGTTAGATTTAGTAGTTTGACCCTATTCTCTCATCTAGGACAAAACCTGACATTCAAATGTAGGAAACCTACTGAAAGCTCTAGTTTGGTTTTGGTGAATTGATGAAACCCTAAGTGCTAACCTAGCTTATCAAGTGATCATGAGATAGGTAGCACATTCCAAGTGGTGAAGCAAATGAAGATCATGACATGAAGATGGCGATGCCATGGTGATGATCAAGTGCTTGGAATTGAAAAGAAGAAAGAGAAAAACAAAAGGCTCAAGGCAAAGGTATAAATTGTAGGAGCTATTTTATTTTGGTGATCAAGACACTTAGAGAGTGTGATCACATTTAGGTTTGATAGCTGTACTATTAAGAGGGGTGAAACTAGTATCGAAATGCGGTTATCAAAGTGCCACTAGATGCTCTAACTCATTTAGGATCTAGTGGAGTGCTAACACCCTTGAAAATGTTTGTGAACATAAGCCAACACATGTGCACAAGGTGATACACTAGGTGGTTGGCACATTTGAGCAAGGGTGAAGAAGATAGACGTAAAGAGGAGTTGGTCTCGCTGGTCACAAAGTGACCGGACGCTGGTCTTAGAGGAACCAGCGCGTCCGGTCAGTTGTAACAGTGAAGACGCTGGCATCGGTCAAACGACCGGACGCTGGGTCGCTCAGCGACCGGACGTTGGAAGGCTGTGTCTGGTCATGTTGATGTGGCAGCACAGAGGAAGACACCATGTGATCAGACGTAGGCTATGTTCGGTCAAGCATGACCGGACACGTCCGGTCAGGAAAATCATTTCTAGAAGCTTACTGGAAACGACCGGACGCTGGAGGTCCAGTGTCCGGTCACTGTTAGCTGCTGCGTCTGGTCGTCTTCTGACCATTGAGATCGGGCACATAGCATTTGAAGAGAGGGACATGTGGCGTGCATCGCGTGACCGGACGCTGAGGTCCAGCATCCGGTCAATCTGACCGGTGTGTCCGGTCGGCCCGTGTTCTGTGCAGTGAGGAGCCCAACAGCTCTACTTCGTGGGGGCTTCTATTTAAGCCCCATGGCTAGCTCAAGCTCACTCTCTTGGCCATTTGCATTGATATAGCAACCTTGTGAGCTTAGCCAATGCCCTCCCACAAATCTCCTTCATAGATTCATCGTCTTTGTGAGATTGGGAGAGAATCCAAGTGCATTGCTTGAGTGTTTGCATCTAGAGGCACTTGGTGTTCGTGTTTCGCTGCGGGATTCGCTTGTTACTCTTGGTGGTTGCCACCACCTAGATGGCTTGGAGTAGCGAGGATCGTCGAGCGGAGGGTGGTGATTGTCTCCGGCTCCGATCGTGGTGATTGTAAGGGGTTCTTGACCTTTCCCCGGCGGAGAGCCAAAAGGTAGGTACTATAGTGGATTGCTCGTGGCTTGTATGATCCTCATCTTGTGTTGGTTGTGCAGCACCCTATTGAGGGTTTGGCGTGTGATGCCAATTAGCGCGTGAACCTCCAAGTGAGTGAATCGCCACAACGAGGACTAGCTTGCTGGTGAGCAAGTGAACCTCGGTAAAAAATCATTGTGTCATCATTTGATTTCGAGGTGATTGGTCTTCATTGTTATTCATTCTTGTGATTGATTGGCTCCTTCCTCGACACAGAGGTATAATCATCTTGCTCACTCTCTTTACATTACCGCAAACTAGTTGCCAAGCTCTTTAGTGTAGCTAGTCGTGAGAGCTTGTTAGTTTGGATAGTGTGGCTCTTTAGTTAGCCTTTGAGAGCATACTAACTTAGTGTAGTGACATAGCTATTGTGTGGATAGAAACTATATTAACTAGAATTGTGGTAGGTGCCTTGCATTTTTAGTAGGCTAGCGCAACACTTGCTTTGCCTCATAATTGTCTAACCGGTTGGCTAAGTGTTGTTGTAGAAATTTTTATTAGGCTATTCACCCCCCCTCTAGCCATTAGGACCTTTCAAGTGGTATTAGAGCCGACGTCACCGTGATTTGAGGCTTAACAACCTTCAGTGTAAAAATGGCTCAAATCAACAACACCAAGAAGCCACCCTAATTTGATGGCTCAAATTATCCCTATTGGAAAGCTAAGATGACAACTTATATCAAGTCAATCAATAGGAAGGTTTGGAAGGTGGTGGAGACCAAAATTGAGATTGAGGATGAAGAGGCTCCCACCGCCGCCGAAGAGACGCTACTCCAAAATAATGACATTGCTCTTAGTGCCATCCATGATGCTTTGGATGAGAGAACATTTGAGCAAATCAAGAACATTGAGAGAGCTCATGAGGCATGGAAGAAATTGGAGGAATCATTTGAGGGCACTCAAGCCGTAAAGGGTGCAAAGGCATATATTCTCAAAGAGAAGTTTGCAAGCTTCAAGATGAAGGAGGATGAGAGTGTGCTAGAGATGTTCCATAGGCTTCAAGTGCTTGTCAATGATCTCAAAGCACTTGGAGAAGAGGTGAAGGACAAGGAATTCTCCCACAAGTTCTTGAGATGTTTACCTTCAAGATTTGGCACAT
Organism: Miscanthus floridulus; assembly: GCF_019320115.1. Taxonomy (NCBI): domain Eukaryota; kingdom Viridiplantae; phylum Streptophyta; class Magnoliopsida; order Poales; family Poaceae; genus Miscanthus; species Miscanthus floridulus. The sequence goes on from NC_089595.1 coordinate 11,401,105, forward strand.
TGGTCACTATTCTAGTGAGAAGTGGTTTGGACACCATGACACCAAACCAAGTGTTGGGAGATATAATGACCGATGATACATATAGAGATGATGATGAGAAGGAAGAAAAGAAGGAGAAGAAAGATGAGAAGAAAGATGAGAAGAAGAAGAGTGTGTCATTCAAGGCCACATCATCCAAGGGCAAGGCCAAGCAAGAAACATCAAGTGAAGATGATGGCTCATGGGATGATGATGATGATGAGAAGATGGCTCTCTTTGTCAAGAAATTTGGCAAGTTCATGATGAAGAAAGGGTACCATGCTAGAAGAAAGAAGTCTTCATCCAAGAACAAGAAAGAGTCAAGAAGGTGCTTCAAATGTGGAAGCAAAGATCATCTTATTACTCAATGTCCATACAATAGCGACAATGATGATGACAACAAGAAGAAAAAGAAGAAAAAGAGAGGAAGGACAAGATGACCTTCAAGAAGAAGAAGGGTGGTTCATATGTGGTCACTTGGGATAGTGATGCTTTCTCAAGTGATGATAATGATAGTGATGATGACAAGACCACCAAGAAGAAGGCACTTGCAAGCATTGCAATCAATGAGAAGCCTTCTCTCTTCGACACTCCATCATGCTTCATGGCTAAGGCCACTAAGGTACAAACTTGTGATGATGGAAGTGATGATGAACATGATAATGAAAATGAAAATGAAAATGAGAGTGATAGTGATGATGATGAACCTACTAAGGATGAACTATTTGACATGCTAGAAGATGCTAGAGAACACTTTGATATCAAGATAAGGGAATGCAAAAGCTTGCGTAAGGAACTAAAAGCCCTTAAGCAAGCCTTTGATGAGCTCAATGCATCTCATAAGAGGCTAGAGGATGCCCATGAGAAGCTTGGCAAGGCTCACAAAAAGCTTGAAAAGGCTCATTCCTCTTTGCTTGATGAGCAAAATAAAAAGAAGCATGTTGAAACTTGCAATGTAGGCTTAACTTGTGATATAATTGATGAATCATTATCTATGCCTATCATTGTTGCTCCCACTAACCCTTCTTATAGTACTTCTACTTCCACCTCATCTAGTAGTGATGGTTTCACTAGTGATGCCTCACTAATGGTTGAGAATGAGAACCTCAAGAAGGAGGTCAACAAACTCACTCACACTTTGGCTAAGGCCTATGGTGGTGAGGACCGCTTGCTTATGTGCTTGGGTAGCCAAAGAGCTTCTCTCTACAAAGAGGGATTGGGCTATATCCCTAAGAAAGGCAAGGCGGCCTTTGCTCCTCACAAGACTAGTTTTGTGAAGAACAATGGTCGGTTTTGCACTAGTTGCAAACAAGTTGGTCATAAAGAGCATGAATGCAAGAACAAATGCAAAAATGCTAATGTATCCTTCATTAAGCTTGATTTTTTCTATATGCTTACCAAGGGTGCAAATGGTGTAAAGGCTAAGTTCATTGGTAAACCATGGATGGGCTCAAAGAAGAAAGCTATTTGGGTACCAAAGAGCTTAGTGACTAATCTTCAAAGACCCAAGCAAGTTTGGGTACCTAAAAAGAATTAATCTTCTTTTGTAGGTAAATTACAAAGCTGGAGGAAGGCATTGGGTTCTTGATAGTGGGTGCACTAAACACATGACCGGTGATGCAAGAATGTTTAACTCAATCAACACCAATGGCAATGATGGTTATGATAGTATCACATTTGGTGACAATGGCAAAGGCAAGATCAAAGGGCTTGGTAAGATTGCAATATCTAATGACATGAGTATTTCCAATGTGTTGCTTGTAGAGAGCTTAAACTTCAATTTGCTATCCGTGGCTTAATTGTGTGATCTTGGATTCAAATGCATATTTGGGGTAGATGATGTAGAGATCATAAGTGTAGATGGCTCTAATTTGATCTTCAAAGGTTTTGGATATGAGAATCTATACTTGGTTGATTTCAATGCTAGTGAAGCTAGATTGTCTACATGCTTGTTCACTAAGTCTAGCATGGGTTGGTTATGGCATAGAAGGCTTGGTCATGTTGGAATAAAACAATTGAATAGATTGGTTAAGCATGACTTGGTTAAAGGCTTGAAAGATGTTGTGTTTGAGAAGGATAAGCTTTGTAGCTCTTGTCAAGCCGGCAAACAAGTTGGAAACACCCATCCTAAGAAAAGCATAATGAGCACTAGTAAAGCATTTGAGTTATTGCACATGGACTTATTTGGGCCAACACAATACACTAGCATTGGTGGAAACAAATATGGTTTTGTGATAGTGGATGATTATACTAGATACACTTGGGTATTCTTTTTAGTGGACAAAAGTGATGTGTTTGCAACATTCAAATCATTTGTCAAGGGCATTCATAATGAGTTTGAAACAACCATCAAGAGAGTTAGAAGTGACAATGGTAGTGAGTTCAAGAACACTAGAATTGATGAGTTGTGTGATGAATTTGGAATAAGACATCAATTCTCAGCCAAGTACACACCACAATCAAATGGTCTTGTTGAGAGGAAGAATAGAACACTCATTGATATGACAAGGTCTATGCTTAGTGAGTACAATGTGAGTCAATCCTTTTGGGCCGAAGCTATCAACACGGCTTGCTATTGTAGCAACCGCCTTTATTGTCACCTAATGAAAGAGAAGACACCATATGAACTCTTGAATGGTAGAAAGCCCAACATTGCATATTTTCAGGTCTTTGGTTGGAAATGCTATATCTTGAAGAAAGGCACTAGATTGGGCAAGTTTGACAAGAAATATGATGAAGGATTCCTACTTGGTTACTCCACTACAAGCAAAGCATATAGAGTTTGGAATTTGGATAGTGGTACTCTTGAGGAAGTTCATGATGTTGAGTTTGATGAAACCAAGGGTTCACAAGAAGAGAATGATAACTTGGAAGATGTTAGAGGCATTCAACTTTCAAATGCCATGAAGAACATGGATGTTGGTGAATTGAGGCCTAGGCAAGTGAATGATGATGAAGATGATCAAGTGCAAGTGCTCTCTAACTCAAATGTGCAAGATGATACAAATCAAGCTAGTACAAGTGGCTCTCATGACAATGAACAAGATCAAGTGGCTAGTACATCATCTCAACCCAATGATCAAGCAAGTGCAAGCAATCAAGTTCCAATCCTCTAACCAACAAATATTGCAAGGGATCATCCATTGGACACTATAATTGGAGATATTACAAGAGGTGTACAAACAAGATCAAGATTGGCTTCATTTTGTGAGAATTTCTCATTTGTGTCATCCATTGAACCAAAGAAGATAGATGAAGCATTGAAGGATGTTGATTGGGTGAATGCTATGCATGAAGAATTGAATAACTTCACAAGAAATCAAGTATGGGAATTAGTAGAGAGACCAAAGGGACACAATGTGATTGGAACCGAATGGGTCTTTAGAAACAAGCAAGATCAAGATGGGATAGTAGTAAGGAACAAAGCAAGATTGGTAGCACAAGGCTATACACAAGTTGAAGGTCTTGACTTTGGAAGAAATATATGCCCTGGTTGCTAGATTGGAAGCAATTAGAATCTTGCTAGCCTATGCTTGTGCCCACAACATCAATCTCTATTAAATGGATGTTAAGAGTGCATTTCTCAATGGTTACATCAATAAAGAAGTATATGTTGAGCAACCTCCTGGTTTTGAAGATGATAAGAAGCCCGACCATGTGTACAAGTTGAAGAAGGCATTGTATGGCTTGAAGCAAGCACCTAGAGCATGGTATGAGAGATTGAGGGACTTCGTACCCTCTAAAGGGTTCATGATGGGCAAGGTTGACACCATTCTTTTCATCAAGAAGATTGGAAAAGGTCTATTTGTATTGCAAATCTATGTTGATGACATCATATTTGGATCAACCAATCAAAACTTTTGTGATGAGTTTGGAAAGATGATGGCTAAAGAGTTTGAGATGTCCATGATTGGAGAGTTAAGTTACTTCCTTGGTCTTCAAATCAAGCAATTAAAGAATGATACATTTGTGACTCAAGGCAAGTGTATCAAGAACATGATCAAGAAGTTTGGCATGAATGACAGTAAAACCATTAGTACACCAATGGGAACAAATAGCAACTTGGATAGTGATGCAAGTGGAAATATGGTGGATCAAAAATTGTATCGGTCTATGATTGGAAGCCTACTCTATGTGATCGCATCAAGGCGGGATGTCATGTTTAGTGTATGCATGTGTGCAAGATTTCAAGCCTCACCAAGAGAAAGTCATTTGAAGGCTACAAAGAGAATATTGAGGTACTTGAAGCATACACCAAATGTTGGTTTATGGTATCCCAAAGGAGCAAAGTTTGAGCTAGTTGGTTATTCTGACTCGGATTATGCGGGATGCAAGGTTGAAAGGAAGAGCACCTCGAGCACATGTCAATTGTTGGGAAGATCACTTGTTTTATGGTCATCAAAGAAGCAAAATAGTGTGGCATTATCAATCGCCGAAGCCGAATACATATCCGCCGGTAGTTGTTGTGCACAAATACTTTGGATGAAGGCCACTTTGAGTGACTTTGGAATCAAATTCAAGAAAGTGCCATTGCTATGTGACAATAAGAGTGCAATCAAGTTAACCAACAATCCGGTTCAACATGCAAGAACAAAGCACATTGATGTCCGCCACCATTTCATAAGAGATCACCAACAAAAAGGGGACATTTGCATTGAGAGTGTGGGCACCGAAGATCAACTTGCCGATATATTCACCAAGCCATTGGATGAGAAAAGGTTTTGCAAGCTAAGGGATGAGTTGAACATATTGGATTTCTCAAATATGTGTTGATGCACCCCCCACTTATATGACATGCCTCTCCTTCGAGCAATCCAAGGTAAAAGATTGATTGGCATGGCATACATCCTTGCTAAGGACTTGTTTAGTGCATCTAGACATCTCTCACATTATATAGGCTCATTCATGAAAATCAAATGATTTTGATGTTTGTATGGTACCACTATTGCTTCTATGCTTTACTTGATCTAGTGGTAGCATATGACATGTTTGTGGGCTTGTAAACCTAGTGTTTGATCTAGAAAATGAGCTCTAAGTGTTTAACTCAACATAGTACAAGATAACCCTTATTTGGAGGTGTGAAGAAGTTTGTCCTTGGATCAAACCGAGTTAACTATCTTTGGCAAATGATCTAGATTGGACCAAATTTGGGAAAATGGTCCTCACCCCATTGATTGACATTGATAATCCTAACCTATCTATAATTTAAGTCTTTGTGGTCATGATGACAAAGGGGGAGAGAAAGAAAGATATGAGTGATAGGGGAGTATTTGACATAGGGGGAGAGATATGATAAAGGTGGTAAAGGAAAGGGAGGATCAATTAAAATTTTGAGCACACAAGTAGGGGGAGCAAGCTCATGAACTTGTATGGTGCATTTGAATGTGCATTTCATATGTTTGCTTGCATGGCACAAGTTTTAAATTTCAATATCCATGCTTGTGTGGTGTATGCTAGTTGTAGGTTTGAATGATGAAATGAAAATCTGGCATGCTTAAGTTTATCTAGTAATTTCATTTACAAGTGTTTTCAAGTGGTATAGAGCTAACCATGATGCTAAGGATGGTATAATGTTGCACTCTGATTGGTATCACGCTTCAAAGGTCTATCTTTTATACCCTAGCATCATTTGGTAGACATTGTCTCCTATATTTTCTATCTAAGCATATGTGCAAGCTACAATCCAAACTCTTAGCACATATATAGGGGGAGCAATCGCTACCATTTGGGGTTCTTGAAACTTGTCCATATCCTTTTACACATGGTAAATATGCTTGGACAAGCAACATGGATTCAATAGAATTTCAATTCATATCTTTGTGAAAGGGTTGTCATCAATTACCAAAAAGGGGGAGATTGAAAGCTCTAGTTTGGTTTTGGTGAATTGATGAAACCCTAAGTGCTAACCTAGTTTATCAAGTGATCATGAGATAGGTACCACATTCCAAGTGGTGAAGCAAATGAAGATCATGACATGAAGATGGCGATGCCATGTTGATGATCAAGTGCTTGGAATTGAAAAGAAGAAAGAGAAAAACAAAAGGCTCAAGGCAAAGGTATAAATTGTAGGAGCTATTTTGTTTTGGTGATCAAGACACTTAGAGAGTGTGATCACATTTAGGTTTGATAGCCATACTATTAAGAGGGGTGAAACTCGTATCGAAATATGGTTATCAAAGTGCCACTAGATGCTCTAACTCATTGCATATGCATTTAGGATCTAGTGGAGTGCTATCACCCTTGAAAATGTTTGTGAACATATGCTAACACATGTGCACAAGGTGATACACTTGGTGGTTGGCACATTTGAGCAAGGGTGAAGAAGATAGATGTGAAGAGGAGTTGGTCTCGCTGGTCACAAAGTGACCGGACGCTGGTCTCGGAGGAACCAGCGTGTCCGGTCAGTTATAACAGCAAAGACGCTGGCGTCGGTCAAACGACCGGACGCTGGGTCGCTCAGCGACCAGACGCTGGAAGGCTATGTCCGGTCATGTTGATGTGGCAGCACAGAGGAAGACACCATGTGATTGGATGCAGGCTGTGTCCGATCAAGCATGACCGGACACGTCCGGTCGGGAAAAATCATTTCTAGAAGCTTACTGGAAACGACCAGACGCTGGAGGTCCAGCGTCCAGTCACTGTTAGCTGCTGCATTCGGTCGTCTTCTAACATTGAGATCGGGCGCACAACATTTGAAGAGAGGGACACGTGGCGTGCATCGCGTGATCGGACACTGAGGTCCAGCGTCCGGTCAATCTGACCGGTGCGTCCGGTCGGCCCGTGTTCTATGCAGTGAGGAGCCCAACGGCTCTATTTCGTGGGGGCTTCTATTTAAGCCCCATGGCTAGCTCAAGCTCACTGTCTTGGCCATTTGCATTGACATAGCAACCTTACAAGCTTAGACAAAGCCCTCCCACTCATCTCCATCATAGATTCATCATCTTTGTGAGATTGGGAGAGAATCCAAGTGCATTGCTTGAGTGTCTGCATCTAGAGGCACTTGGTGTTTGTGTTTTGCTATGGAATTTGCTTGTTACTCTTGGTGGTTGCCACCACCTAGACGGCTTGGAGCAGCGAGGATCGTCGAGCGGAGGGTGGTGATTGTCTCCGGCTCCGATCGTGGTGATTGTAAGGGGTTCTTCACCTTTCCCCGGCGGAGAGCCAAAAGGTACTCTAGTGGATTGCTCGTGGCTTATGTGATCCTCGTCTTGTGTTGGTTGTGTGGCACCCTATTGAGGGTTTGGCATGTGATGTCAATTAGCGCGTGAACCTCCAAGTGAGTGAATCGCCACAACGAGGACTAGCTTGCCGGCAAGCAAGTGAACCTTGGTAAAAAATCATTGTGTCATCATTTGATTCCGAGGTGATTGGTCTTCATTGTTATTCATTCTTGTGATTGATTGGCTCCTTCCTCGACACGACGGTATAATCATCTTGCTCACTCTCTTTACATTACCGCAAACTAGTTGTCAGGCTCTTTAGTGTAGCTTGTCATGAGAGCTTATTAGTTTGGTTAGTGTGGCTCTTTAGTTAGCCTTTGAGACCACACTAAGTTAGTGTAGTGACATAGCTATTGTGTGGATAGAAACTATATTAACTAGAATTGTGGTAGGTGGCTTGCATTTTTAGTAGGCTAACGCAACACTTGCTTTGACTCATAATTGTCTAACCGGTTTGCTAAGTGTTGTTGTAGAAATTTTTATTAGGCTATTCACCCCCCCCCCCCTCTAGCCATTAGGACCTTTCACCTACCCATCCCAAGAAGTTCAGCAGCTCGCAAGTCTGAGTTGCAAGGAAGCAAAGCCTTACCATAAGGCCATAATAACCTCAGAACAGGATCAAGTGGTGTGTTTTTTTAGGAGAACAGGAGGGGTTTCCCCCTACTAGAAGTTTATTGAAACAAAACATAAAAGGTTCATACACTGAGATTACGAAACAAAGAATGTTGGGTTCATAAACTCGGGGTCCCACATGGACCTGCTTCCTAGCAAAAGCTTGGCCCAGCAGACGACGCTGCGAACGACGCGCAACTCCTGGGATGGCATAGAAGGGCGATCCAATCTCCGACTGGAAGGCCTGGCCAAAGAAAGGACAATGCTCGCTTCTGACTTTGGCCCTCCTCTCCGACCAGAAGGCCTGGCCAAGGAGGAACGGCGCTCGCTTCCGATTCCGGTCCGCCTCTCCGACCGGGAGGCTTGGCCAAGGAGGAACGGCACTCGCTTCCGACTCCGGCCCGCCTCTCTAACCGGAAGGCCTAGCCAACGCCGCTTCCGACTCCGACCCGTCTCTCTAACCGAAAGTTTGGCCAGCACCGCTTCTGACTCCGACCCACGTCTCCGACCGAGGATGCACCGAACCTCTGCTTATAGCTCTTCTTCGACTGGGACACACGGAGCCGACTGGGACCAATCGACCGGGGACGCCCGCTCGGTGATGACCTAGGAAACGAGCGGAGCAAGTAAGATAGGGCACTCAAGTGAACCGCAATACTAAGGACCGTACCCTATACACCTGCAGCACAATACCAACAGGGCATGTCAGAAGGGTGCTCTGCCACCTTCTAGGCATGTCAAAGCCCCAGCAGTGTTGTGGGCACCGATGTTTGTCCTACAGTGTTGTGGGCGCCCTCAACTCCCATATCAGGCAAACACGGTAAAAACCCCCACATGCCTCTAGACATCAACAGTGTTGTGGGCGCCATCATTTGCCATACATGGTGAATAAGATAAAACCTCCCACATGTGTCTGACATAAACAGTGTTGTGGGCGCCTACAATCATCATTGTACCTGACGGCATGGACAACAAGACTTAGTAGCATATGTAAACTCTCTCTCTCTCTCACTTATAAAGCCATCCCCTTCATCTATAAAAGGGGATGCGCTCTCTCCCAATAAGGACGACTCTGAGGCGATTTAGACACACGAACGATTCGACCACCAGGACGATCGATTCATAGAGTCGAACAACCTACGATTCGAACGATTCCAATAGAGCACATGCTCAAATACTTAGCGCACGTAGGAGCTCCTGTCTCTCTCGGCCCTTCGGTCCAGAGTCTGACCGGACCTCTTGCACCCCCATCTTACTCCTCGTTTGTAACCCCACAGCAAACTTCGAGCACCTAGGCTCAGGAATAAAGTCACCGACCGACTCAAACTAGACGTAGGGCATGTTGTCTGAACCAGTATAAATGTAACACCCTTGGTGTTACGATCTTGTTTAGTACTGCGATTTAGACCTAAGCAAAAAAAAATTCCGAAGCGAGTTTCCTCGGATTTTTAATTTAAAATGTACGGGAGGCGATGAGCGAATCCTGTGCGACCCGGTTTTGTGGACTCGAATCAACGTCCAGGTTAAATTTCAGTGCGTAAAAATATTTAGGAATGTCGAACGATAATCCTAGCAAATAAATAGCGAACGGTTTATTCTATTAGATTAAGCAGGAAAAGTAACCTTTATAAATAAAATAAAATCCATTAATAAATAGAACGATATATTCCGCTGTTAATATATCGTTCTGGTTGGTGTCCTCGTATCAAATGTGCACACATGGACATTTAACCACAATTTACTAGTAAGACACGGGAAAAACTATATTCCTGCTGATGCGTACAGACTAGTATTATAACAATTTTATACATGTTTATATTATCAGGGTGTAATTAAGCAAGTTCGGGGCCCGCATTAGTGTAATAATTATCTAACAATTTTGCCATGGTTAACGCTGAGGCTCTGCATTGCTCTCCATTGGGAATCCACATTTTTGTACTTCTACCCTGTGCATGGTCAGCTATTAATATATTTTCTAACTTAATTGAACCGTGCTGTTGTAAACCTTTCGCTTTGGCCTTGGCCCCTCTGTCCTCTCTTACTGTACATTTGACCGACTGTTCTCTTTCTTTTCTTTTCTCCGCTGCAACCCTGTATGTTCCTATCTCTGTCTGTCTCCTGCTTGCGTTGCTTCCCTCTCTCTCACCCTTCCTTTTTCTGCATGCCATGAGGAGACGCTCTAACTCCAATTCACCGTCGCCCGGCCACAGAGCACAAGCGCACCAAGCCCCGCGGCGCTGCTCCTCCCGCACCCTGCTGCTCACCGCACGTGCAGGCGCGCCGAGACCGCACGCAACTCCTCCCTGCCGTCCTCCCCGCGAGCGAGCCCCCGACCCACGCGTAGTTTTGTCGCTCTCCTTCTCCCTGTAGCCAGCCGAGCCGCAGCGTCCCGCCGACGCTGGCCTATCCCCGCGAGCGAGCGTGCCCGCGCTCCTCGGGTCCACGTTGGGGCCTGCTGCTCCGACCATGGCCGTCGTGTGCGCACGCGTGCGTGAGTTCCTTGGCCGCACGTGGCTCTCCGTTCCTTCCCTTTCCCGCTGCCGCAATCACCATGGCCGCCCTCCCTCTCCTCCTAAATTCATCGTGCATGAAGAGCCTCCCTCTAATTTCCTTGCACTCCCTGGTGTCCAAGGTCCTTAGCTTGCCAGTGAGGTCAATCGCGGGGTAAGACATCCACAGGCGAGCTCGCCCGAAGCCTCGCCGTCGCCGCTGGTCACCGTGGGTGCCGCACCAAGCTCGGTCTTGAGCCCTCCCATCCCTTCCATTTTTCTATGATCTTTTCGGTGTTATTGCTCCATGTTGATACCTCGAACTCGCCTACAGCACAGGTTTTGTCGGAGCTCCAGTGGTTCGTCGGAACGATGCTGGCGCCGCTGTCGTGCCCGCTTGGATCCACCCCTCATGTGACCCACCTCCTCCATAGCTTCGCCTCACCAACCACCCGTCGTAGCTCAACCTAGGTGAGCCCTGGTACCTTCGATACCCCTCTGCTCCTCCAATTTCATAGCTATATCGCCGGTACGTGCGCGCCATTGCTGCCTTTCGTGTCTGCACGCGGCAGACAGGCCCTGCACGCCACCATGGGTCGTCGGGGTCCTGTGTAGTCTCGCTAACCCTCCGGTGGCCCTGCGCCTTTGGCGGCCACCCCTCCGCTGCCGCCATGCCCTCCCCGACTGGTTTGGCCGCCGCCGGACCGCCCCTTGGTAGGCGCTCTGCTCTGGAGTACATCGTGGATCAGTGTTTGTGAATATAAACGAGTATAGGGGGTTATTGTGATAAGGCTGAGAGAGTGATGAATAGTGCAAATAGGTTTTGGCAATTAGAAAAATGGATAAGGGGTTTTCTATAAAATGGGCGTCCAACCCTAGGCTTTCCTAGTTGGGCCGGCCTGGCGACACGGTGCCTGGGCCGTTCGTGCTGCGTGGGCCGCACGCGCGCCTCGCCTCGCCTGGGCCACGTGTCCGCATAGCCCGCCAACCCCCACTGGACCGCCCGTGCGCCCGTTGGGCCGGCCTGTCGCCGCCGTGTCCGGGCCGCTCACTTTCGGCTGACAACGCGCCTGGGCCACTAGGTTCGCGTGGGCCGCTGGCTTTTAAGTTCTAAGCAATTGTCAAATCAGTTTTGGAAATAAACTTGTAAAATTCGTAGTAAATCATAGAAAAATCATAAAAATGCCAAAGCAGTTTTGTTAGTCTCCTAAAATCATGACCTACCTGCTAGTATAATTTGTTCACATAGTTGGATAATAGTCTTAGGAAACTATATAATTAATTAGAGATAATTAATTTTATGAAAAGGTAAACTTGTAGGAGTTTCCCTGATAAATTGGTAATATTGTTGAATCCGAAATTTGTATAGTAGGCTCCTAGCAATATTAGGTATTCGCTATAATTTTTGTAGCTCCAGAATAATTAGTTTGCTAAATAGATAATGATGTCTTATTTCGAATAATGATTAAATCGATAGAATAAAATAAAGAAACACCTTGGTTTATATAACTAAAAATTATTGTTGGGAAATAACGCATCATCCGACAACGTGTATATGTAGCCTAAGTACGGTCGTCGTTAGAACTAGCCCGTTAACTTGAGAGGCGTAGATCGTATTTTACGAAATCACGATTACAGTCAATTAATTATATCTTTGCATTGCACTACATTGCATATCATAATAGGGACGTCGATGGATCACGGAGTCATCAAGTGTTGCTGGAGAAATGGTGCTTTTAGAGATCATGTCGCCATAATGGAAAGCTAACTTCTGATTATATTTTACCCAGGCAAGCCCCGGTGCATAACCCCTACTTTTCTACAGTTTAAATTATATTTGTGCATTAAGTTTTAAGGAGTTGAATGAAACCCACTTGCATATATATCTTTATCCTATGAGTCTTACTAGTATGACAGGATCGTGTAGATTGCTATGCTACAGGACTCTGGTAGAAGTCGAGTGATTGCCTGTCACTCGCGAGATATAGAAAATATATTATTGATTTATCATCACTTGGAAAATATAAAAAATGGTGGAAAGGAAAAATGATGACCGGGTAGGGATATGGTTTGAGTATTGGTGGTTGTAAGAGGTTGTGTCGCCGTGGACACGGGGCATAGCTTGGTTACACTGCTTTCCCTGTCTGGTCGGTTAAGGACCGTTCGTTGCATAAGACTCTAGGCAGGTCACAGACTTATTATCCCGAGCACATACTTGTGTATGAGCGCTTGAAAGACTTGTTTCTCTCTTGTCGCAGATCTGGCTCTTTCCGGACCGACTGTCAGGGTTTCTTTTTGGTGGAGGAGGTCCTTTCACCGCACTGAGTCCGGGACTCAGGGGCGGGGGCTTGGAGTCCTAGTTTGGACGGGGACCTGGACACCTAGGATAGGAGAGTGATGGGTTGGTCCTGCTTGTGCCTAGGGTACAAGCGGGGCGTGTGTTTTTAGGGTACCTAGCTGCGGGCATTGATTCGCGAATCACCGGGAGATCCAGTACGGCTTGTCTGTGGTTTAGCGTCGTAGTAAGATCTAAAAGATGAAAGATGGAATGGAAAGAGGAACTCTAATTGCTCACCACCTGCTTGAAAGTAGTACAGGTGCTTACATAGAATGGTTAGTTAATGAACCCAATGCGGCTATTAATAAAAATCGAATATAAGGACATACGCTTAGTAATACTTCCTGCAAATGCAATAAACCCACAAGCCAAATAGCCTTGCATATCCTTAGAGTCTTTTCTTTCCTCCTGTCGGGTAAGTCTTGCTAAGTACAATCGAGTACTCAGGGTTTTATTCTCCCTGTTGCAGGTGACAGGTGGATGCTAGAGCTGACCCTTGTGTGTGGATACCTCCTGGTGGGCTCAGCGAGGATTCCTTTACGCTGCGATTGTAGTTTTTACCTACAACTCTCACCAAATGTTTTTATAAACAGAAGTTTTATAATCTGTTGTCATAGTTCATATATCAATACTTATTCAGGTCATGAATAGATATTTATTTCCACTAAAATTCTGATAACATGTTTATATTTCGTTGTAACTTAAATTGTTCATAACTCTGATACTATGATTTCATTCCACTATTATAATAACAAATGTTATACTCTAATGTTGTACCAAAAGTGATGTAAGAAATGGTTAAGAATGATGTAAGCTTTATTCTCTCATTTGTGATCCTGATGGCAAAAATGTGGATTTTCGGGTTCTCCCTTGGGGTGTGCCCGACGAAACAGAGTAATTTAGTGTTCTCCCTCGAGTGCTTAGTGTCTAATGGAAGACAAGCACTCATGTAAGGCATTAGATTAGGCGGTTCTGCCACAATAAACCATGTGTCATTGAGTGCTAGGCCACAAACGATCACAACGTACGGCAAAACTACAAATATTTACGTGTTGATCACTTTCTGCACCGACAAAGAAGATGACAAAGAAAATCATCAAGATTACACAATACCACTAGTGCAGGACTGAGCATTAGTCCCGGTTGAGAAACCCCCTTTAGTCCCAGTTTCCCAACCGGGATTGTGAATTCAGGACTAAAGGCCCCCACCTTTAGTCCCGGTTGCTATTACCAACCGGGACTAAATGGGCCCCCAGACATTGCACCGGGGCTGGCACGTTTAGTCTCGGTTGATGTTTCCAACCGGTACTAAAGGTTTCTTTTTTTATTTCATTCCTTTTTATTTTATGGTTTCTTTTTCAATTCAATTCTTTTTTGTTTCGATTAGCTTTTTGTATACGAATTCTACGCTGCTAATATACGTCCATATATATGTACATATAAGGTTCCGTTCGAGCATTATACATAAATAACACACTAAAATGTATGAAACTACATATATACACATATTTCAAGAGGTTGTACATGTATGGAATATGTACATAATAAAGTCACAAAAACCTTGTACTCATGTCCTTGGGATTTCATTTAACCCTAATCTTCAGTCGTATGGCTACTAGGTAATAATTCTTTAGGGTCATAGTAGTACATGCCTTTGGGATCTATGACCTCATCCATAAGAAATCCTGACAATGCCTCTTGAATTGCTTTGATCTGGTCACATCGTAGAACCTTTTGCTTCTTCCATTGAATCTTCAATTTGAATGAAAGGAAAAGTATGAATATATATATATATATATATATATATATATATATATATATATATATATATATATATGATTATATATATAAACACAATGGTAATAAATAAATTGTGTATATTTTTTATGTACTTCAAGGATCTCTTCACTTGTTCTCCTTGAGTACTCCATGAGGAACTCGCATACATAGTATCCACATAAGTTGTTCCCCGATCCCTGCTGCCGACACCACTTTACAAAAAAAAGATTCATCATCAACTAATGAAGCATGGTAATAATGAATTGAACTAAATATAGATGCGGTGACCAAGCTAGTACTTACTTGATATTTGACTACATTTAAAGGCACTTTCCATTGACCATAATGGCATTTATTGGTGAACCTTTTCCAAGCACTGCCCAACAAAATAAATAAATGGAATTATATCAATAAAGTGGCATAAGAGAGTATACAGTGTGCGAGACCAAAATTACCACTGGAGAATATCTATCATTTCTTAGTAATCTTCTCGGGGTTTTATCGCTGAGTCAAAGATTTTTACAATACTCTTGGGCATATCGATGACCGGCAGTATCTAATGATATCTACATATTTATAGGCATGCATAACTCATTAACTAAAGTCAACATGGAGTAAGCAAAATAAAATGGGCACAAGACATTAACACTCACTTGAAGTTGTAAGGGAAGAGTATCGGTGTCTTGTCATGCTAGTTATCTAAGAATCTAAACAGATTATTCTCCACTTGAGGTCATCATCTATCATATGGAGTAACCGTGTCCTTGAATGTGTGATTTGGATCTATGAAACCAACATCAGTTAACCCTTTTTTCTTTAGTTTTAGCATCTCATGTCTGCATTTATATAGTACAAAAGAATATATATAGTGTGAGGATAACTATATATAGACAACGAACTAACAAACATGCAAGTTACTTCAATTGTAGAAAGAATCACTTACAGACACCAGTAGCTGAGGAGAGATTTGTCGTGAGCGTCCTGGTTTAATAGTTGGTGTAATTCATTGAACTTAATATGTAAAATGTCATAGCCATTGAAGTAATGCTCTAGTCTAATTCTGACAATAAGCCATGCCTCTTTGTTGTTACACGCTCTTAAGTACCACTTGTTTAACAAGAACATTTGTGTACCCAATGATGACAAGGACTTAGGGTTGACAAGACTCCTGCCATACTCATAGGTCCGGTAAATATCAAATTTGGCTGTTAGTATCGATCCTCCCCCGATGAGTTGTTGAGGTGTGAGACCTGTTGTGGCCATGAAGTCTTGGAGTGCCTCCCTCTCGATTGGACCGCCTTGTGCATTTGTACAATCATCCTCAACAACTAATGGGTTGATAGATTACTTAGATTGTTGCCTGTGCTGTGCAACATCTTTCCCTACTCTCTTAGCTTTTAGCGATGCCTTATATGACTTGTCGAGAGAGCATTCATAGTCCGATAATGGTAGGGGCTTATATGCCTCATGCCACTTTTTCTCCACTTCACTGACTCTTTTCCTTAGTTCTCGTTGAGCTATGTAGTGCGGCTTTGGTAGTTTTTCTGAAGTTCCAACCTCCTTGCTTTTGATTCTACTAATCTTTTTCGTGAATTATCCAAATCTTTTTGTGTCGCCGCTTTTGATTCCTCTTTAGACATCTCATAAGGCAACTTCTCTAGACGGGGCTTTGTTTTATGACGACTAGCTTTCTTCTTCACCAGGGACTTCACCGGGGGCGGGGGCCTCTTCTGGCTTTGAGGCGCGGGAGGCGGAGGAGCGAGAGACTGCCTTGGAGGAGATGGAGATGGAGATGGAGATGCAGCCGTGCCGTGAAATGCATCATCATCGTCCAGAGCATCATCATCGTCTAGAGCACTCTGATAATCATCATGGGATGGAAGAAGTGGACTCAGGTTGGGAGACCTATGAGTACAAAAATGATAATTACGCGAGAAGCCAATAATTGAGAATGATTATTAAAAATTGTTTCGTTCACTTTCATCTGCACCTATAATGAGGTAGTTGAGGAGGCGACCGTACCCTAGCCGCCGCACCGGGAATAATGATGTAGCGCTTGCACCATAAAACGAATGAATGCTCTGCTTGTCCTAGGGTCTTCTCCCCATCACCTCCAGGAGAGTCAAGAGGCACTTTCCTATAGTCTTTGATATCTCCATCCACCAAGACGCTATAATAGCCAGGTGAAATTGGATTCCCATGGCTTGTTGGTGTCTTCTCAGGGACCATAGGAGAAACAATACCATGCGCCACCAAGAATGTGGCACCAGTATTCCCCAAGGGAATGTGCAGCTCACATGGCGTCAAAGGCATGGTGATGTCATCCACGGGGAAGTGCTGCAATGCGTCATCTTGATTTGGGAGCTCAGTTGAAGCATAGCTACTTCTTAGCTGAGGGGGGCTAACATTGACTGCATGCTCTGATGTTGATGACTGCCTCTGGCTACTCAACTATAGTGCCACTTGCCGTTTGATTTCCTCTTGCATTCTCGCGTCCATGTTTAGTTCTCGTTCCTACAATTGAAGCACCGCCTCCTTTAACTTATGGATCTACTCTGTCTCCTCATCCTTCCTTCATTGGTGGCTTTCGTAGGTAGTGGCGTGCTCAGGGAAGCCATGCCACCACAAAATCAACCCTTTGCCTTGCGTTCGCCTAGGGTGTTTAGGAGTCTAGAAAGTGTACATCAACTCATCCTTCTCTCGGTTGGGCACAAAGGCACCACTGGCAGAAGCATCTACAATATCGATAAGTCTTTGTGCTGCTGTTCCGATTTCCCCACCAATAACTGGCTCCCCAGACTGTGGGTCCAGTGATCCCCATGCGCGAAAAACCAATTCTTGAAGCGTTCGGGCCATTCGAGTGAAAATGGATGGATCCCTTTGGCAAGCAGGTCTTCTTCCATTCTTTGCCACTTTGGAATGGCACTCCTATAGCCACCTGATCCCATTTTATGATGGTATACCTTCTATTGTGCATTCTGTTGGTTTCTTCTCACCCGTTCCTCACCCTCTTCTGAGGTCTTGTACCTCACAAATTTAGGCCAGTCGTCCCTCAACTTTTGTACGGACTATTTTGACTGAAATATGGAGTTAGATTCTTCTTGACAAATTCATTATATAGCTTCTTCTTCTAGGTTTGAAATTGTGTGACCATTTTATTGAGAGCCCAACTTTTAACTAGTTTGAAATGTGCGGTGATTGAATCTCAAAGAAGGCCCTTCTCTCACTCAGAGACAAAACTGATCAGAGGATCATCCTTCCTCTTTTTCCATTCATGAACGCTGATCGGGACCCTATCCCTAACGAGAACCCCATAGTGGTTTACGAACTTCTTTGCATTGTTTTGGGCTGGAGCGGTTCACCAGAATTAGGATTGACTTCTGTGATTATGTAGTGGCCCTCCAACGGTTTTGTCGGCCCTCGTACACTTTTATTACTTTTCGTCGACGTCGTCGATCTGGAGGGCTACGTATGTACAAACACAAAGATTTAGTAATACATATATATATGAATTATTGGAATTATGTTTAATTTCATATATATAAGAGATGCAAGATTGTTAACAAATATACCTCTCCAGCATTTTCTTGCACATGATTTTCTTGCTCATCTTCAAAATTTATTAAGTATTGAGAGTCATCATCGAAATCCTGCGGGTCGACCTTGTTCTGGTTGGGGCCATATTGACTGCCAGCATTGATAATGTTCATCATGGCCTCATTCTCGTAGTCTTCTTGCGGGTCGGCCATCTTAATTACCAGAACTATATATAAATGAAAACCATATAGTAACCATGCAAATGCTAATTAATGGATCGAGCCAGGGACTTAAACTTAAATAACTATAGAATTTAAGGTTATTATTTATGCCGAGCTCTGGTTAGGGTTTGCATGCGCGGAACTCGATCTAGTTAGGGTTAGCGCCTTAGTTAGGGTTTGGAGCGGATTCATGTCACACTAATTATGAAGATTCAAATTCAAATATATATATATATATATAGAATTCAGGGTTATTATTTACGCCTTAATTAGGGATTGGAGCGGAGCTTGGCCAGGTTAGAGTTTGGAGCGAAGCTCAGGATATTAGGATATATTCCAAAAAATTCATAGCACATAAAATCAATCCTTTTAACTATTAAGATTTAAATATATTTCTTCAATATTATTTTCTACAGCTATATTGTTTAATTTTCTACCATTTTTCTATATATATATTATAGTACACTACAATATGTCTATCTATTTTTCTATTTTTTCTATGCCAAAAAATAATATGCACATCACACACACTCACTCACTTACACACACAATTTACAGATCATCACTCACACACATGTACAACATGATCATCATATTATATCACACACATATATACTCTATATACTCACCCACTCTGGTAAGGACGAGGAAGGAGAGGATGCCGATGTATGGTGCGCATGGACGACGATGGCGAGGCCGGCGCGGGGTGATGCGAGGCGAGGCCGACGGGTTGACGAGTGAGGATGGCACGAAGACGAGGCAGTGCTCGATCGTGGGAGATGATGCAGACGAGGACAATGAGATACGGGGAGGGGGACAACGAGAGCGGTGAGGCGTACGTGCGCGTGAAGCTAGGGATGAAGAGTGCGCACGTGACGAGGCGGTGATGGAGGTGGTGACGAGGACGAGGTGCTTCGACGAGGATGAGGGATGAGCAGCGAGCGGCGCGTGCTCGGGCCGTCGGCTGACCAGAGAGACGAGACGTGCTCATGCGTGTGGAGCCAGGGACGAAGCGCGCACGGGACGGGGCGGTGCTAGAGGCAGAGCGACGTAACGAGCTAAGGGGCTTTTGGATCTCTCCTCTAGACTCTAGAGCTCTAAATTATAGTGCTAAAGCTTTAAACAGGTGGTCTAAAGTTAATTAGCTCTAAATTATAGCCCACCTCACATTAGAGCTTTAGACCTTAAATATGAGCTAAAGTGCTCTAAAGTTTTTGGAGCTCTATAGTTTAGAGGAGAGAACCGAAACAGACCCTAAGGATTGGAGAGGGACAACGTTAGTGATGAATAGAACGCTATCTGATTATATAGTACTCCCTTTATTTCAAACTATAAGATATTTTATCTTTTCTAGATATAATATTGTATTGTTTTTGCTACGCACTTAGCTAGATATACATTATATCTAGACTAGATACATAATAAAAGTAATGTATCTTAAAAAAAGGGTCAAAATGTCTTCGTAGTAAGAGCCACATAAAAACATGCAATTGTATAGTCCTTAGACTGTCTTCAATAAGAAACCCATATGCTTCAATAAGAAACCCATATAGACACCTAAACCTAAAATAGATAGTAAGAGATTCAAAATCAGTCTCCAACAGAGTATCTATATGGGAGACCTATTTTGGGTTGTCTGAGAGGCACAACCCAAATATGGGCATCCTCTCTCCTGTAAACTCATTTGCAGAAATGATTCTCAATTTGAGTCTTATTGTTGGAGAAGATGTCGAATAAGTATTAAACCTTTTGCCTATAGCGATACCCAAAGAACGTATTGATCTTATATTTTAGGTATTATTGTTGAAGATAGCTTATCTAATCAGATTAGTTTACGAACCCTCTTTATTGGGCGTGACATTCGTGATGGTCCAGTGGCCTCACACTCACCCATCCCAGCAGTATCACTGTCCCACTCACGTCAACATACAATAGTATTGCCTGGACCCACCACCGTCCCGTGTGCCGACGTGGTTTTGGCTTCTTCTAGTACGTGTACGGTCTAGGTTGCGTGGACAACGAGCGGTGGAGAATGAAAGCCGCAGCCAATCGTCCTCCGCACGATTAGCGCTGGAAATGGATGTTTAGCTAACCATCTTATCAGACAAAACTTAAAAACAGATATTTATATTCGCATTTGTTCCTGATATGGAAGCTAAAATAGATGTATCTAAGGCCCCGTTTGGCACGGCTCGCGTCGGTTCCGGCTTATCTGACATCGGTACTGCAGCAATACTATAGCGTGAAGCCGGTTTTCTCTCTCCTCCCCTCCCCTCTCACTGACATCGTTACTGTTCATCGAAGCCGGAGAAGCCGTTCTCTCGCTTTTCCCCTGCGCCACAGTGTTTTTGCTACAGTGAGACAGAAAAGTAGGAGACAGAAAACCGTTGTTGCTACAGTATTTTACGGTGTTTTCAGATAAGCTGGAGCCGGTAGAAACCGTGCCTAAATTTGTTTGCCCTAACTTTTTCTCTATCCGATTCCATACGTATTTGAAAAATTATAGAATATCCAACCGCTATCTTTATCCGTCTCGAAGATGCACACAATGAAAATAATAAAAAGTTGTTTTCATGATGAGACTAATGATATCGGTTCTAGTATATATTACTAATAATATATGCTTTGAAACTATTTAAATTATCTGTATGAAAAATGGTAGTGACTAATGATATCAAACTTTAATGTTGTTTTGATTTAGCTTCAACCTTATATATTTTTTTCGTTTTAAATTATATTTAAAAAATTATTTTTTGTTATTTATTTGAGGAATACGTTATTTTTCCCGTGTTAGTTACATGTGTTATATAATTAGTGTTCCATAATATTAATATTGTTCTTCAAAGAGAAACACCGATAAAATAATAGATAATCTACTTGAAATTGTCTAAACCCAGTAGATGTTTGAGTGCGAATCCAAACTCAAGATATTTATTGTGTCTTCGTGCGTACTGTGTACTGGGCACGACCTAAAATAAACACACATCTTGACTCCCGCGAGGAGTCAAATATTTTAAAATTTGACTCAATTATATAAAAATATATTAATATTTATGATGTATAGTAATTATTATTAGATTGAGCATGCATAGAGTACACTTTTATAATAAATTTATTTGGACATACAAATATTGATATTATTAATTTTTATATCTTTAGTTAAACTTAAAAAAAATGTGACACCTCGACACATAAGATGTATATTTACTTTAGCAGGGAGAGAGTAAGAGCAAGTACAATTATTATTGGGTTTGTTCCGTCAGATATCTAAACTCCCGTTCCTGTTCTCCCGAGGCCTCACGTCCGCCCGGTCCATTGCCACGTCGAAGCGTCCTGTGTGGACCCACCACACACCATCGATCCCGCCCATTGCTGCGTCGATACGTGTGCGTGCTTCCTGGACCCACTACCCGTCTTGTCTTGTGCGTGCGCCGACGTGGTTTTGGCATCCGTCTTGTCTTCCGTCGACTGATCGATTCTCCTTCTCCATCCCCGTCGTCGTCGTCGTCGTCGTGGTCCTGTGGCCATCGCGGACATCTCCTCGCTCACAGCCACCGCTATCCTCCTCAACACCCCACTGGCCACGTGCTTTCGACCCGTTCACCAGGGGCGACTGGTCCACCGTCGAAGTCAAACGGACCTACTGCTCCATCGAACATATCCTTTCGGTTCGCTGCGTGTCGATGTTTTTGTGCCGACACTTTCTTACTCTGAACTTATAAGAGCCCATTTTATCCGACTATAAAAGGATGAGCTCTCTCTTAAAAAGATCGTATTATTCGGACCTCAAGAGCTCTAAAGCGACACAAAGCATACGCTCCAACTCTTAGCGTACGTTAGAGCTCCCGTCACTCTTGGCCCTTTGGTCCAGAGTCCGACCAGGCCATTAACACCCTTTCTTATTTCTACTCGTTTGTAACCCCACAGCAAACTTCGAGCATCTGGGCTCAGGAATAAAGTCACCGACCGACCGAAACTGGACGTAGGACACGTTGCCTGAACCAGTATAAATCCTGTGTCATTGAGTGCTAGGTCATATCCTATCATAACGTACGACAAAACTATAAATATTTAGTTGTCGGTCACTTTTCGCACAAACACTTCTCCTATCCAGAGCTAACAGTTCTTTTTACCACATCAATTTTAATTTCTGATAGTCCGATTCCTCCTTTTATTTATAAAACCGAATATTTAACTCCTCAACATTTAAAAATGTTTGTTTTTAAGAAAATTTTACTATAGGATATCAGAGAAACGTGGTATATGCTGATGGACACCGTCAACTCCAGAATTTGTCTAATATTATTAGGAAAACGTGTATCTTTAATTTGCCTTAACGCACCGCACATTTTGTTCATTTCTCATATTCAAGAGAGGGGAGGTAGGAAAAATGTCTTTTCTACCCTTGTCATCAAATATCTTTCTTGACCATTTTGATGCTGGAAACTGCATGGTGGAGTCTCTTATTACTAGTGTCAAGACACTTTTTTTCTGTCAATACAAAACAACTGGTCCCGTTTCATATATTCATTCTTTTTTTTTGCGAATTCATATATTCATTCTTGCAAGCATGGATGACATTTTGATACATTTATTAATGCAAGAACGAGATAGTTTATACTAGGGAAGAAACACACGTACACACACCCATTATTCGGTAGATGCACTGACATGCATACATGGCATGTCCACGTTATTCATCATATCATATTTTGTTCAAGTTCCGGAGCACGGAAGGAAGCTTGGCATCAGCGGCTAGCTTATCAGCCGACATGGGGTGCCTCGGCGACGGTGTCGACGAAAATGCGGACGCGGTCGGGGCGATAATCCGCGGTCACAATCGAGCCGACGGGCAGCACGACGATGTCCGCGTCGGGCTTGTCCTTGAGGATCGCCTTCTTGGCTTCCTCCACGCTGAGCCCCACCAACTCCGGCCACGACGTCTTGGCGCCGCCGCACTCCGGTGCCGCCGCCGTGGAGCTCATGGTCGTCTCCGGTCGCGAACTGCGAATAGCTAGATCAGCTGATGATGCTGTGGCCTGCGAATTCAACGGAAACAAACTAAAACTACTACTACTACTATATTATTGCAAAAATCGTAAGGTATATAGATAGCACACCCACGGTGTGGTGAAGACGATATATATGGCTTGTTATGCTGCTTCTTGTACTGCTGCTGGTTAAGAGAGCTATGCATCGGTGAGGTATTTATAGAGAGCTGCTAGCTGCAGGCAGGACGTGTGTACATGTGCAGCCCCGGGGCGTAGGCACCGGTGTGCATAGGAGGAAGACGGAGGCAAAAAAAAAAAAAAAAAAAACGATATTATGGACATTTCACATTTGTATGTACCATGAGGAGTTATTTATTTTTATACATGTAAAACAGAATTGTACCCAACTGACCCTGGACTCTCGAAAATGTTCATAAAGATAAGATATATATGGTGTGTGCCTTTATGGTTGTGATTGTGTTTAAAAAATAAATGTATATTAATTTTAATGATATCATGTCTTGGATGATCCAATAACGTAATATAAGGACACCACACCGGATGCTGCACAGCTGTTGGCTTCTTATTAGCTAACGTGTTGGACATGCAAACAGGATAATAATAATAATCCAACCGATCTAAACAACAAATATATTTCTATGGATATCGTGCGCGGCAGATAATAATAACAATATATAGGGGTCACTGTATATATGTAGCTTCAATAATTCTTTGTTGTTTATCCTTTTCTTCCATAGACGATCGATTGTGTTCAAAGTTTGGAGCTATACATTTTGTGGAAAAGTTTTGGCTATTTGAGACATCGATCAGAAAAGTTTGATGCCATTGAGCCCTTGTGTAGTTCGCGAAAAGTTTTCCCAAAAAGTGCTACAGTACCCGTCACATCGAATCTTGCGGTACGTGCATGGAGCATTAAATGTAGACGAAAATAAAAACTAATTGCACAGTTTGGTTGGAAATTGCGAGACGAACGTTTTGAGCCTAATTAGTCCATGATTGGACACTAATTGCCAAATAAAAACGAAAGTGCTACAGTAGCCAAATTTCGCACTTTTCGCGAACTAAACACGCGCTGAAACTTGCAAGTTGAACTAGTTATAAGGCCAGTCATAGTTAGAGTTTCATTTGCATTTAATAGCTTGCCACATATACACTTTTGATGACATAGCAACGTTTTAATGAAGAGAGAGAAGAATTGGGTTTTACGGGGATGAAACTATCTTGGCACAGTTACCAACTTTCTATGAGTCATAGAATTAAATGTATATAAAACTATAGAATGAAACTTTCCATTGATAGTGAAAATTTCATCCAAGTTTCATTTCATTCTATATGACATGGCAGTCTTGAAAACAACGAAACGAATCTCTCCACCGAGACCGGCTTAAATAACTATATGTTTTGACTATTCAATTGCTCTCAAACCAAAAAAAGAAGTAATAAAAAATTGACACAATAAGTAATTACTTCACGCTACTGGTTCCTTATGGTGGAACATGCTCACCTATATCATATGGGTGCTCATATTTTTTTGGATTTATATAAAAAGCTTATATAGATATTTTTTTGGATTTATATGAAGTCTCTATTATAATTAGCCTACATCAATGACCCAAACTATGAAAAAGTTTAGCTGACTTTGAGACAACACAAGTGTCATGTAATGTTGTAACCACGTGATACTTGATCCAATTTGGTATAACTATGCTGATAAACGTTTTCTTGATAAGCTACACGAATGGAGAAAAAGCACAACCAAAATAGTAAGCTAGTATGACCCAATTTCTATGTTTTTAGTAGAAATAGGTCCTATGATGAGGGAAGCGTGGCAAAAAAAAAAAAGCTACAAAAGATGTGTCGTTTGGCTTCTAGTTTCAGCTTATATTTGCTATAAACAGTTTATAATTAAACTATACTAAACAAACCCTTTAGTATGAACATAAGTGTATCACTTGATTCTATCTATGACTATGTAAGTGTAGAAAGTATGGAGAGCTGCTGTCAAAATGTGGATGACATGACTCATATATGTAACTCCACAAACACCAGCAAAAGTACGAAAAAGATTTATATACAAAAACAAAAGGATAATAGATAACGAGAGTATATACTAGCGACAGTAGTCCGTGTCACTTAATCTTTTATTTAGTTTGGTTGATCAATATCGACTAATTATAATAAATAGAGAAAAATAAACATAAAAATGAGTCGACAGAATCAAGATTAGAGCATGATTTTTACAGTATCATTTGAACTCTAGATGGAAATCTCCCGCTGCTTTTAATGAAAGAAATTCAAAACAAACAACTGATCCCTCTTTCATATAGGTCTTTCTACTAGACGTTCCGGTGTTCGAAGGACGTCTGTCACCCGAGTGTAAGTCTCCCTAAAACACGCGATTCCAACGAACAACAATAAGGCCCCGTTTAGATGCCACCTAAAAGCCAAAAATTTTTGCATAGTACCCGTCACATCGAATCTTGCGGCACATGCATGGAGTACTAAATGTAGATGAAAAAAAAACTAATTGCACAGTTGGGTGAAAAATCGCGAGACGAACCTTTCGAACCTAATTAGTCTATAATTAGACACTAATTGTCAAATAAAAACGAAAGTGCTACAGTAGCCAAAATCCAAAAATTTTTGGATCTAAATGGGGCCTAATTGAGTGTCGGATCCCATCCAAACACTCGATTTCTATAACCACTCGATCCAGATCTAAAGATTGCAAATAAAATATATCAAGTAAATGCAAAAATTAAATTATAAAATAACAAAAAAGAATACCAGATAGTTACGATGAAGTGCAAATTGGAAGAAATTAAAAAAAAACATACAAACAACAAATAAAAAATACAGGAAATTAACCAGATTATTTCTATAAAAGCCAAATTGAAAGATTTCAAAGGAGAACCAAATCAAACATAAAAAAAACAAAAAAAAAGCTAAAAATGATCAGATAACTGTTTGGGTTTCTGACCATTCTCATTAACGAATAATCAATTTACACTAATTAAACATAGAAAAATAAAAGTAGTAAAATATGATTCATTAAAGCGTAATCTGCTCATACTATAGAAATAAAACTGCACGTATACACACGAACATGATAGGGGCTAAGGCTATCTCCAACAAAGCAACCAAAACCTAAAATGCAGCGTGCACAGTGTATTTAGGTAACCAAAAACCTCTCCAACAGAAGACCTAAAGAGGCTACGCATTTTGCGCCCCTGCTGCACCGAAACGCAAAAAAGCGTCATCGTTGAACGACGACGCAAACCTCTGGCGTGCCCGTAGCGGTGGGCCCCGCAGCGTGGAGCGGCCGGCGGCGAGGCGAGCAGCGTGGAGCGGCCGACCCCTCCTCCTCCCTGGTTGACGCGCGGTGGCCTCCCCCTCCACCTCCCTGGTCGACAGCGCGGTCAGCTCGGCGAGGCGAGCCCGCTATGGCGAGCCGCCGGTGCTTCCAGGCGAGTCCGCGGCCGGCGGGCGAGACGGGGAGCGGGTCGAGGCGAGGAGCGAGGTGGGGCGTGGGTGCGGCCGGCGTGGAGAGGAGCAGCGGGCCCGCGCCGGAGGAGCCGCCGGAGCCCGTGCTCGCCGGAGGAGCCGCACGGAGCCTGTGCTCGCCGGAGATGCCGCCGGCGCCTGTGTGGATCTGGTCCTGCCCGGCCCTGCAGGCCGCAGGCGTGCGGGCACCGCCGCCG
This sequence comes from Miscanthus floridulus, assembly GCF_019320115.1. Lineage (NCBI taxonomy): Eukaryota > Viridiplantae > Streptophyta > Magnoliopsida > Poales > Poaceae > Miscanthus > Miscanthus floridulus. The sequence continues at coordinate 11,428,032 of NC_089595.1, forward strand.
CTCCTAGTGCCCTGGTCGCAGGCGTGCGGCCGCCGCCGCCGCTCCGAAGCCCACGCCGCCGACGGAGAAGAGGAAGAATGGGTCGCCTGTGGTTGTTGGAGAAGGGAGAAAATGGGTTTTTACTGTTGGCGCCCCAGACTCCTGAATGGGGTTGGGTTTGAGTACTCACCGTTGGAGACAGTCTAACGAGTGCTATATTTGTATGCGCGTGGTTAGTTTTCACCCTAAATTTTCAAAAAAGTGCTACAGTAGCCATCACATCGAATTTTACGATACATGCATGGAGCATTAAATGTAGACGAAAAAAACTAATTGCACAGTTTAGTTAAAAATTGCGAGACGAACGTTTTGAGCCTAATTAGTCCATGATTAAATATTATTTATCAAATAAAAACGAAAATAGTACGATAACTAAATTTTCAACTTTCACCTAACTAAACACGCGCTATGCAACGCGGGGCCAGCAGTCGCATGCTGTGCTGTGCTGCCATGCCTACGGCCTAGAGCCAGCTACTTGCTCTGCTGCACACGAAACATATGGGAAGAGGGTCCGCTGAGTCCCTAGAAGAAGCGTAGCTGCATGCCTCGGTACCCGTGAAAGGCTCATACTGCTGTTGTACGTTCACTGCTAGGCCAGAGATGAAAAACAAGAAAGAAACAGATGCGGCAGATTAAATGACAGAGGGATCGGACGGCTCAAAAAATCGAGTGTTGGACGCCCAGAAATCACTCGGACGACGGTTGGATTTAGCGTTCATATATTCATTCGTGCAAGGATGAACGACATTCTGATACATTTATTTATGTATGCAAGAACGATGACACTATTTAGTGATAATGTATATAGTAGGGAAGAGAAACACGTATACATCCATTATTCGGCAGATGCACAGACATGCATACATGGCATGTCCGCGTTATTCGTCATATTTTATTCAAGTTCTGGAGCGAGGAGCGAAGGAAGCTGGGCATGCAGCAGCAGCAGCAGCGAGCTTATCAGCCGACATGGGGCGTCTGGGCGACGGTGTCGACGAAGATGCGGACGCGGTTGGGGCGGTAATCCATGGTCACAGGCGAGCCGGTGGGCAGCACGATGATGTCGGCATCGGGCTTGTCCTTGAGGATCACCTTCTTGGCTTCCTCCACGCTGAGCCCGACCACCTCCGGCCACGACGTCTTGGGGCCGCCGCACTCCGGTGCCGCCGTCGCCGTGGAGCTCATCGGTTGTCGGTCGCGAATTGAAACTGCAAATCAATTGATTACGATAATATAATATATATAATGATGCTCTGCCCTGTGAATTAAAAGGAAATTAGCAAACTACTGGTAGCCACTATATTAGTATTGCAAAAGGCCAAAAGCGTAAGGTATAGAAAGCCTAACTCACGGGCAAGCGTGGCTTGTTATTGCGCTTCTTCTGCTACTCAGCTACTGGTTAAGCGGGTATCCACCGGTGAGGTATTTATAGAGCTGCTGCAACCAACAGCGGCAGATGTGTACGTGTGTGTGTTCTTCATCAGGATTATTGGTCTAAAGCTAGGCAGATATAATTAAACAGAAAAGAAAAAGATAATGTTGTTGATGGTGCCAAGAAATCGTAGCTGCTCACCAATAATGCATCCATTATATACGCACGAGGCACACGAGGTGGCCCCTGGAGCCAGTAGAAAACAAGAAAAGAAAAAGATAGCAACGCTACAGAAACATGCATCCATGGTTTCTCCTCCCCGGCAACCAAATAGCTAGTCAGGCAGTCAGCAGCTTCAGTACGCGCAGCAGACACCGACAGAAACTTGACAATTATAGTGAATTGTTAATGGTCCCTCCACGTTTTTCTCGTTATATTCTTCTCCTCTCGTCGACAACTAGCTAGTCTAGGATCAGCTCATCTTTAGCTACATATAGTTGCTCCTGCTACATATCCTTGATGGTGATACATGCCCCATTATCTGTGGATTAGATTCTGAGACGGAAGACCATTTAATCCTCAGGTGCCGCTTCTCCAAAAATCAGTGGAACCGGATGGGCTTTGAGACTGAAAACGCGCGTCCAGGTGACCTCGCTCTGGAACATCACTCGGCCGACCGGATTCCCCACCGCTCACTCAGCAAGTTTCATTCACCTGATATGCTGGATGTTATGGAAACACAGGAACGATGTGGTCTTCAACAATATGGCGCCCTCGTACAATCGTCTCCGGGGAGCATGCAAAGACGCCGTGAAACCTATGGATGTTTTGCTTGCCTATTGCGGATCGGGGTGTAGCTGCCCACTGGTGTAATGTGTTTTCCTTATGAATTAAGTCCTACAAAAAAACTGTCCTACCCCTCCTCCAATGTACTCTGTCATATATAACTGAGCAACAAGCTTTTGTTGCTCCAATGCAATCAAGTAGGTGGGGAGTGCTTCTCCCCTCCGATTATCCTCAAAAAAAAATTTATTACAAGATCTATCCTAGCTAGAGTGAGATTATTCAGTTAACCTGCATATGGAGAAACCAAGTAACCGACCGCGAATCTATCGACCGACCACTTAAACTGTCTTGTTAATTGACCCCAAATGCTATGCTTGTGGCACGGTGGCAGAATTTTTCTTCCATAAATGTAGTTTTTGTTAACTTTCAATATCACTGTCATGGACCTGCTCATGGGTTGTCCTCTGGGCCGTTCAACACGTGATGGAGTATGCACTGGGCTTGATTTGGCCGGTTGGCCCATAGAACTAATAGCAACTTGTTGTACAGAAGGAAAGTGAGAATCAACGCGGAGGGTGTCGGATGACCAGGGAATCTAAACTCAGCGGCGGCAGCAAGAGCTCGAGGCGAGCATACGCTCGATCTATCCCTTTCTCCTTTTCCTTGTTCTATATACTTCATGTGTATCCATTTCCTTGTATGTAGAAGCTTCCAGAACCCATTGTGTGCTGTGTCCAATCGTTGAGTAATACTAATACTTGTTGGTTCATGACAATCTCCAGCTACGTCAAGTTGATATACCATCATCCTGAAAACCCTTGCCGTGTGCGTATCAAAAAGATTCGCAAGCGCGTTTTCATAATCTTTGTTTGACAGGCCCCCGCGTCGCCCCCATGCAGGCGACACGGGAGGCGACCCAAACCCTAGCCGCCTCTCTTCCTTCCCTCCCTCTCTCCAGCCGCACCGTCGTCAGAGCAGGCCACCAGCATGGCCGTGCAGCTTGCCGGGAGGGCGGCGGCGAGGCTTTTCTTCGCGGTGGAAGCTGCGATGGTGGGGGACGAGCTCGCATGCGGCGTCCTGGGGCACGGCGTGGTCGCTGGGGCAGGTGGTGGCGCCGGCGTCTTCAGCGGCTGTTTGGGGCAGTCTCCTCGCTTCGGCGTCCGGATCCGGCGGTCCAACGACCGGATTCACGCGGATCTCCAGCGGGCCGCGCTTGGGCAGGCGCTGGGCGGTGGCTCGTGTCCAAGACGCCGCGGATCCGCGGGTACGGCGCCCGCGGTGCGGGCGTTACGTCTAGGGGCGCGCGCGGTGGTGGCTGCGTCGCCCAGGGCCAGGTCCCTTCCCTTCCTCGCGCGAGCCGCGTGGGGCTCGGTGGGGCCGCCTGCTGCAGCTGCGGCGGCGCTGGCCAGTGCCCGTGCAGGTGCCGAGCGGTGGCGGGGGCTCCTTCTTCCTCCCGCTTCCCCCTTTCCTCCTCGACCATGGCATGGAGGCGGCGGCGCCAGCCGGGGTCACTGGGTCTGGCGCCCTGACGGCCACATCCGGTGCCCCCAGGGTAGGGGGCGGCGCCCGAGGTGGCTGGCGGAGGTCGGCAGCGTCGACGGCGGGTGCTTGAGCCGACGACGACAGCTGGCGACGGCTTCGGCGTGTGGTGGGGTGATGTGCGTGGCAGGGTAAGTCCATCTCTGCATGTTGCCCGGTCGGAGGGGGTGGCTGCCGACGCAGCTGTGCGACTGCTGTGAGCAGCCGGCGCGTCGATGCCCCTCTGGAGGGGCTTTTGCGGGATGGCAGTGACGACGACGGTGGCGACAGGCTACATTCTGGCATCTTGGCTCGACGTTTGTGCTAGGGGCACCTTGGGCGAAAGCCTTGGCGATGGCAACGCCTGTGGGCGCCGTTTTCCTTGTTGTGGGCGGCGTGTTCTTGTGCCCCAGCCATGTCTTCCACGGGTGGAAACCCGGTCCATTCCTAGACAAGCGACGGCAGCGCTATCGGCGTCGTACCCTTCCTGAAGGCGTCGCTGTGATGTCTCCTTCGGCGGATGTCCTTTGCCTCTCAGCATCCGGTTGACGCGAGACAATGAGTTCTGCATTGTGAAGTCGGAGCTGCTGTATCAGGTGATGTAGCTTGGCAATGATGACGCGGGTCGAACCCTCCTTCTCCGACGGCTGGGTTTCAGCTTTAGAGGCTCGGCAATCGCCGCGGGCGGGGCGTGGGATCAAGGCAGGAAGTTGGAGCTGCTCTTCGCGTAGCCATTGAGCTCGGCAACGATGAGCTGTTGTAGCCTCCTGTATGATATCTTAGGATGGGTCGTCGGTGTTTTGCCATGGGAAGTCGGAGCTGTTGGCTGCTTTGTAACCATGCTCGGCAACGATGACTCATGGTAGTGGTGTACTCTACCGCGTTGCGTGGGTGGGCTAAACTTTCGTGGTGTTTGGTGCCACGATTGGCTACCTTTGCTTGTATATAAACTTCATTCGTCTTAATTGAAAGACAGAGCTCCTGCCATTGTTTAAAAAAAAAGATTCGCACAACCTACAAACACAACTGGATTCAGGTGAGGCACTCGGCAAAGAACATACGACAAAAAATTGATCGGCAAAGCCCTCTTTGCCGAGTGTCTTTTATCGGGCACTCGACAAAGAAAAGCGACTGTCACGGCGCCGGCCCCGTTGACGGTGGCTTTGCCGAGTGCCAACCCTGTAGGCACTCGGCAAAGATTTTTTTTTTTAAAAAAATTTCTTTGCCGAGTGTCAACCCTGCAGGCACTCGGCAAAGATTTTTTTTATTTTTTTTTTAAAAAAATTCTTTGTCGAGTGCCCACTGGCCGGCACTCGGCAAAGTTTAATTTTTTTTTAATTCTTTGCCGAGTGCCCTCTTGCCGGCACTCGGCAAAGTTTCGATTTTTTTTTTAAAAAAAAATTCTTTGCCGAGTGCCCTCTGGGACCGGCACTCGGCAAAGTTTGAATTTTTTTTAATTCTTTGTCGAGTGCTCTCTGGCCGGCACTCGGCAAAGTTTGAATTTTTTTAAAAAAAATTATTTGTCGAGTGCTCTCTTGTCGGCACTCGGCAAAGTTTGAATTTTTTTTAAAAAAAATTCTTTGCCGAGTGCCATGATCATGGCACTCGACAAAGCTAGAAAAATGGTTTTCCGTTAGCCCATTTTTTCAGCTTTGCCGAGTGCTATGACCGTGGCACTCGGCAAAGGGGTCCTTTGCCGAGTGCAACACTCGGCAAAGTGACCCAAAACAGTCATTTTTAATTTTTTTACATTCCATAATGACAAATAAATTCATACAATCATATATCTCATTCATCACATATATATCTCATCCATTACATATATATCTCATCCATCCACACATCCATCCGCACATATCACATCCATCACAATATATATTACATATATAATAATAAGTGCTCAAGTCCATCCAAATAAATCCACAAGTCCATCAAAGTCCACAAGTGCATCACAAGTCCATCACCAAGTGAACAACAAATGAAAAAAATATAACATGCACTCATCTCGGCCACTGCGACTGTGGTGAAGGCCCAGCTGCATCATTCGGAGGTGCATGAGGTGGATTATTCGAACCACCGTCAGATGGAGACTACACAAAAGAATAAAGATTGCATGTGAGACAAGATTATTTAGATAGCTAATCTAGAAAGGTAGAGGCCATACAAGCAAAACACAAGCGAAAGTAAAAAACTTTCATACTCACAGGAGTAGCTGCAACTGCAGGACGCGGAGGCGGAGGTGGAACCAACAGCCCAGCTGGTAGAGAGAAGCCCACACATTGCCCAAGCCCTTGTAGGAACTCCGTAATATCCGTCAGCCTTTGCGCCTGGGCCTGCCGCTCAATCCGCTCGGCATCCAGCTGGGCCGCCAGCTCCTGACGTTGCCTCATTTCTTGTTCCAGCTGGGCCTGCAATATTTCACTCTAATGTTTCAATAATGCAAAGCTAATTAAGGTGTGTAAAGATCAATGTATGACGAGTAAAACATGAATAACCTCAAGTGCGTCAACTCGGTGCTGTGCAGCGGTCGGCTGTGTGCGAATGGCCGAGCTCTTGCTCGTGCTCCATGCTCGGATCTAGGAGAGAGAGGGAGTAGAGGCCGTGTCAATGACACTGTCGCCAAGCCAGAACCACCCATGCTTCTTGCCTTGCCCCGCCCTCATGACGGCCTCTCCATCGAAGTCCTAGGTGCTCGGATCGTGGTCTGACCCATGGAGCGACCTCGCCACCTCAGTGTACTCACTGATGCGAGAGTGGACGCTTGGGTTCGTGTATGCCTTGGGCGGTTCCTCCAGGTTGAAGGAGACGTCAAACGTCGCCTTGCCCTTGTGGGCCATACACCATGCCTGGAAGTCTGAGCAAGCCTGACCACTATGTGACACCGACTGCGAGAAAGACAGCACGATGATTACAAATCAGGCAGAACTGAGCGTCACAATAGATAAATGAATTCGCATACCCATGCTTGTTTGTATCTGGCGAGGCTACGGCTGCCTTAATGGTGTGCTGGACCTTGCATCTGCAAACAACGGTCCCGGGCATCCCTGTGCATCTTGAGGTACTCCTCCGTGAACCACCTCTCCACCACCATCGCCCAGCACTCGGGATACGCTTGGCACCACCAGGGAATCATCTACATGTCATCAAGTATTGGACATATAAGAAGATCAAACTAAACCAACTTAATCTCAAAACGAATCAATATTGATGTTCTTCATTTACCTCAAGGTACTGCTCCCGGGTCAGCAGCATCTCTCTTGTGTCTTTCTTGGTTTTCCTCTCTCCAAGCTTCGACCCATAGTAGTTTACGATGGCCTAGATGTGTGCCTCGTGATGCATGTCGGTGATGAGTTTTTTACAGGCTTTGGTAGTCACCTGCTCCGCCCTGGCCTCAAATCCCTCCTCGCATCTGTAATAAGTCTGCATACAAAAGCGATGTATCCATTCATTATTTCAAGAAAAGTCCAATGAATGCGACGTATTGAGCAATGTTGTGTGAGGGAGACTTACCCAAAGCTCTGCCTTCACCCGCGCTGCCTTATTGGGGTACTCCACATCGGTGGCGATGGCGTAGTGGTCAAACGAGTAGGCCGGCTCCGTCTTCGATGCGTACGTGACAATGCCGGGGAAGTGTTGTCTACACAGAAGACCCAGGATGCCGTTGACTAGCCGTGCATTACCACCCGACACAACCACCCAGTTTCTGCACAAGTGATTAAGAAAAAATATTAGTTTTTTATCATATCATATGAAGTAGTGGTGATAACATATAAAGTTACTTACTTTTGCCCTTCGAGGCAAATCACTGGGCGTTGGTGAGGAAGCGGAACATGTGGGAGGCTCGCGGGACCTCGCAAGTAGACACTTGAAGAGGAGTCAGAGGAAGCATAACCAGTGCCTGCCGCCTCCAACTCGTCGTCCTCGTGCGGGCCCTCCTCCTCGTCCGTCTGCCGAACCAGCTCATCGTCCGACTCATCCACGGGCGCCACCTCCTCCTCCGGCTCCTCCTCACACGACGTGGGAGGAGACGGCCCCCTCCTGCGTCCGGCGGTTCTCCTCCTCCTCCTCCTGTCCGATCCCTCCGCCGCAACCTCCTCCTGCAGCCGGCGTGGTCTTTGGTAAATTGAGTTCACGAACCTATGACGGTCGCCTGCCATCTTTGTTCAATCACCTGCAACAAAAAAGAAAAACAAGATGTAATTAGAAATAGGTGCAAAAATGAACAAAACATAATTACAAAAAACATAGTATTACATGTATTAGAAATAATCTTCATGATTGAGATTAGCTGGATCATAGGTCTCGTCATCACTATCAACATTGTCCAACTCATCAACACTATCCAAAGGAGGAATGTTGTCTTCATTTTCATTGCCTAAACGTAATCGCTCAAGCATTTGTATGTCCTTCAGATTTCGCACCTTGTCTCCAGCGTCCTCGTCATCATCCCTTTCATTGTCTACTTCCATTCCTATCTCTTTGGTTAAGTCTATGTCAAACCTCCCTTGTAGTCCCTCTTCTTGATAGAACTCTCCATCATATGTGTTTGGGTTGAAGTTGTAATCTTCATCGTTTGGGATAGGTAGTTTACCGTGTGGCGATACCTTGTGCACAATAGACCAACCCTTAAGATGCTCGGTGTCTTTGCACGCGTATGACGTATAATAAACCTAGACGACCTGTTGAGCTACAATGTAGACATCTTTTCCTAGATAGATGGAATCCTATCGAATTTCGACTAGCCCAAGCTTAGGGGTCCGTCTTGTTACTCTAGGATGAAACTAATGGCATTTGAATATGACAGGAGTAAGAGGTTTGGAACCATAGAATGATAGTTCATAGATTTCTTCAATTCTTCCATAATAGTCGAGTCCATCAGTGCCGGGCGTAACAACTCCGTTGTTTGTGGTTTTTCGATTGGGCCGACTCTGCTCGTAGCTTGCTGTGTGAAAACGATATCCATTCACGTCATAACCGGTAAATGACATGACCCTAATGGCACAGCCGTTTGCAACCTGTCTCAGCTCGTCACTTATAGACGCATCAGTTTGGGCTTTCTGTTTGAACCAACAAATGAAATCGGGGCTCCCTAGTCCCACACCCCATGAAAGAAGGGTATCATTTTTTTGCGGGGTAGGTTGCCTTGATCCATGCCAGGATTGACGAAGAAATTCCCTGTACCAACGAGAAACAAGGGGGTTGGACGAAGAAACAAGGATATACGGTGAAATGAAACAAGTTCATTTAGAACTTACCCAATGAACGGCTACACCTCGACAAGGTTGGTCAACACATATAGCATGATAATACGCCACTCTTTATTTTTCAATTGCTTAGTGGTCGATGCGCTTCCGAGTTGCCCTTGGAAAAGGCTGAGGTTCGATTCATTTTCGCCAGCATTGTAATGAGGGGGTGGATTATAAACGCTAGGAAGTTTCTCAGTGTAGTATTTCTCTATGAAGTTCGACACCTCCTCTAGAATGTATGCCTCTGCAATAGAAGCCTCAATTTTGGCTTTATTTCTATATTTTTGCGAAGAGTCTTCAGACATCTCTCGATTGGATAGCACCAACGGTTCTGCATGGCCCCCCCCCATCCATGCCTCATACGGGAGGTGCACAATCAAATGCTGCATCGGCAAGAAGAAGCCGGGTGGAAAGATCTTCTCCAACTTACAAAGCAACATGGGTGCCGCTTTTTCCAAGTCATCAATGACGGTCCGAAAGAGCTCCTTGGCACAAAGCTGGCGAAATAAGTAGCTCAACTCTGCCATCACTTGCCAGACATGCTCCGGGACATAGCCTCAAACCATCGCCGGAAAAAGCCGCTCAATCCATATGTCGTAGTCATGACTCTTCATCCCGTTCACTCGTAGAGTGCCTAAGTTCACTCCCCTCTTTAGATTCGCTGTATACCCATCAGGGAACATTAACGTCTTGATCCATTCAAGTACTTCCCTCCTTTGGTCCCTTTTCAAGACAAAATCGGCCTTAGGCCTTCACCTGGTCTTACCACGACTAGGAGGCTGCATCTCTTGATTTGGTCTATCGCACAATGTTGCTAGGTCTACTCTAGCCTTAGGGTTGTCCTTAGACTTTTCAGTGTCCATGAGTGTTGCCCAAAGTGCCTCGGCGACATTCTTTTCATTGTGCATTACATCAATGTTATGTGATAGAAGAAGGTCATCGGAATAGGGGAGCCTCGTCATGCCCGAGATATGAGTCCACATATGTTGCTCACCATATCCCACAAAACCACCTTCATTAGGCACGAGAGCATCTATCTGAGCAAGAACCTCGGCACCAGTCATCATCCGGGGTGCATCAGATATCACTTTGACACCTTTCGTAAAGTTCTTGATGTCTTGTTTGAATGGATGGTCAAGAGGTAGGAATTGACGATGTCTGTCGAACGATGAATACTTGCCACCCTTCTGCAACCAAATGAACCTTACACATTCCTTGCATATTGGGCAAGGGAACTTCCCGTGAACACACCAGGTGCAGAATATCCCATACGCCAGGAAGTCATGCAGGGAGTAGTGGTACCAAACGTGCATTTTGAAGGTTGTCTTTGTAGCTCGATCATATGTCCATGCCCCTTCATCCCAAGCATAGACCAATTCATCAAACACGGGCTCCATGAACACACCCATATTACTCCCTGGGTGTCCAGGAATTATCAACGACAAGAATATATTATGTCATTGAAAGGAGACACCGGGGGGAGATTAAGGGGGATAACGAAGATGGGCTAACATGTGTATGGGGCAGCCATCATTCCATAAGGATTGAACCCATCTATTGCCAGCGCGACACGTACATTACGAGCCTCATCTGCTTTGTCACGATGTTTATCATTAAAGCGGATCCAAGCTTCACCATCGGATGGATGTACCATCTTGTTAGGATTGTACCGTTTGCCATTTTTATGCCATGTCATCTGTTTTACGGATTCCTCGGTCATGTATAGCCGTTGGATCCTCGGTAGGAACGGAAGGTACCATAGGATTTTCACGAGGATCGTAAGTTGCCTCTTCTAGCCATCATCAAAGTCTACCTCCAGGTACCTAGAGGATTTACACTTTGGACAGAACTTTGCATGCTCGTGTTCTTTCCTAAATAGGACGCACCCCTTCGGACAAGCATGTATCTGCTCATACGGCATCTTAAGTGCTCAAAGGAGTTTCTGTGACTCATATATGCTCTTTGGCAGAATGTGGCCCTCCGGAAGCAGGGTGCCAATCACGGCCAACATCTTATCGAAGCCAGGTCGACTCAAGTTTAACTCGGACTTCAACCCCATTAAGCATCCAATGGCATCCAGTTGAGACACCGTTGACCGATTGTGAAGGGGTTTCTGTGCCGAGTCCATCATGTCGTAGAACACCTGTGCGGCTGCCTCCATCTCCTCCTTCTCACGTCCCTCATCGAACTATCCTTGGTGAAAGTCATCTAACATGGCTGGTACCCCGGCATCTGCATCAAAAGCCTCCACCCGTGGTCTCACCACCTCCTCTCTCATACGATGGGCTTCACCATGGTGGACCCACCGGGTGTAGTCCGACGTAAATCCATTCTTCACAAGATGATTACCCATTTCCACCTTGTTTACCCTCCTCATGTTTCCACATTTGCTGCAGGGACACAAAACTAGGCAATGTCCTTTAGCAGCCTTGCCAAATGCACTATTCAAGAAAGCATCAGTCTTGTTCATCCATTCCGTGGTGTAATCACTCTGACTTCTCCAGCCCGTGTACATCCACTGACGGTCATCCATCCTCTAACATATGTATCAGCGAGTAATGTAACCATCAATTGCATCTACATGGTGTTCCTACTATCTAATAGGTGAGGATAGGTCCTAATCCAACCCGTGGATGCGTAGATGAGGTTAGTTTCCATGCTCTACTCCTATCCGAGATAGAATTTCGGTAGCACCTCCCCGCTGTTCTCCAGATACACGTCCTTCCAAAGAAGAGTGTGTATCTGGAGAACAACAGGGAGGTGATGCCAAAACTCGGTCTCGGACCAGAGCAGACCATAGAAACTAACACATCTACGCATCCACAGGATGTCCAAAAAATGTGGACAATCCAAAACAGATACAGTCATAGATATGCAAAGATCTGCATACCTCCAACCATATCTCTTTCGAACGGGAGACGCCTAACTAGGTTATGCGATCTATGACCATGATACGGAAAGAGGGGTTATACCTAGGGTGGTGGCGGAGTCAGGCTAGTGGGGACGTGGCGGGTTGTTGCAGTGGCGAGGCGACGTGGTGCAGGCAGACCGGCACGACGACGGGAACTCCGACTCGGCTCCGACGGGCTCTTCTCTACAAAAATGGAACAAAATACTGTCATTTAAAAAAAAATTGACAGAACCTCCCTTGCACAGTGAGGTTTTCAAAACCTGCAAAAAACAGCGGCACGATGGCCGACAAGCACATATGTCTCAAGGGAAGCCATGTAATTTGGATATCAATCCATACAGAAGAATATATCCAAGTAGTACCACTACTTCTACTACTACTTCCACTATTGCTACTACTACTACCACTAGTTCTACTACTACTACCACTAGTTCGACTACCACTACTTCTTCTACTACTACCACTAATTCTACTACTACTACCATTAGTTGTACTACTACTACCACTACTTCTAATACTACTACTACCACTAGCACTACTAGTACAACTAATACTACTACAACTATCACTACCATGACAACAACAAGAGAGAAGGCATACCTGACGGGCGCCGGGGGTAGGGTCGGGCGGTGTCGGGGTCGGGCGGCGTCGAGGTCGGAGTCAGGGTCGTCGGAGTCAGGAACAGGGTCGGGCACGGGCGCGGCCGGGGGCAGGGCCGGCCGGGGGGTAGGGCCAGCCTGGGGCGGCCGAGAGCAGGGCACGGCCGGGGCAGGGCGCGGGCAGCATGAGCGCGTGGGCGGTGGCGGCGTGGGCGCGGCGTGCGGCGCGGGGGCTGGCTGGCTGTCTGTTTGACTGCCCGGCCGGCCGAATTTGCTTAAGTCCTAGAACCGCTCTTTGCCGAGTGCCGGATAAGGGAGGCACTCGGTAAAGATTTAATTTTTTTTAAAAAAAATTCTTTGCTGAGTGTCCCAGATCTGGCACTCGGCAAAGATTTATTTTTTAAAAAAAATTCTTTGCCGAGTGTCCCAGATCTGGCACTAGGCAAATTTTTTTTTGAAAACTTCGCCGAGTGCCCCTGGCACGGCACTCGACAAAGATTTATTTTTTTTTAAATGTCATTGCCGAGTGCCCGGTGAAGGCACTTGGCAAAGAGGAAAATTTTAAAAAACTTTGCCGAGTGTCGGGGCATGGCACTCGGCAAAGGGGGTCTTTGCCGAGTGCCACGGATAAGGCACTCGGCAAAGAGGGTTTTGAATTTATTTAAAAAAAATCCTCTTTGTCGATTGCATTCACAGGGCACTCGGCAAAGACATTTAAAAAAAATCTTTGCCGAGTGCCATGCCAGGGGCACTCGGCAAAGTATTTTTCAAAAAAAAATTGCCGAGTGCTAGATCTGGGACACTAGGCAAAGAATTTTTTTTAAAAAAAAATTAAATCTTTGCCGAGTGCCAGATCTAGGACACTCGGCAACGGATTTTTTTTAAAAAAATTAAATCTTTGCCGAGTGCCTAATAGCAGGCAGTCGGCAAAAGAAGGACGTGGCCGAACACCGTTACGCGGGTCAGCCTATGCCGAGTGCCGCGCTTTTGTCGAGAGTCTGGCACTCGGCAAAGAAGTCCTTTGCCGAGTGCATTTTTTTGCCGAGTGCAATTCTTTGCCGAGTGCCCGATTTTTGACACTCGGTAAAGAATTTTGCACTCGGCAAAGTCTCTGTTTCCGGCAGTGAAAACTTTTTGGAAACGTACAGACAAAAGTCTGTTTGGATTTCCCAAGGGTCTAAAGTTTATTGACTAAATTTTAGATCACTTTAGCTCTTGAGTCAACCAAGATTCAATTATGTTGAACAGCTGTTTTATAACGAAAGAAAGTGAAAACAAACAACGAAACCGCTTACATTTATTCATTCGTGCAAGGATGGACGGCATTTTATTTATGCAAGAACGATGCCATTATTTAGTAATAATTTATAGGAAAGAAACACGTACACATAACACATTCAGTATCCGGCAGATATACACGGACATGAATACATAGCATGTCCGAGTTATTCATTTTTATAGAATATTCACTTCTGGAGCAAGCAAGGAACGACCGAAGCTAGCTAGGCATCAGCCAGCATCTTATCAGCCGACGTGGGGCGTCTGGGCGACGGTGTCGACGAAGATGCGATAATCCGCGGTCACAATCGAGCCGACGGGCAGCACGACGATGTCGGCGTCGGGCTTGTCCTTGAGGATCGCCTTCTTGGCTTCCTCCACGCTGAGCCCCACCACCTCCGGCCACGACGTCTTGGCGCCGCCCGCCGCCGCCGCTGTAGAGCTCATGGTGTGGTCGTCGTCGGTCGAGAACTGCAAATCAATTGATGATGATGCTCAGGCCTGTGTGATCTGAAAGGAAATATACGAACTACTAGTACTGTATTATTGCAAAAAAAAAAAAAAAACGTAAGGTATAGAAAGGCACACTCACGGGCAAGTGTTGCTTGTTATCGTGCTTTCTTGTACTGCTGCTGGTTAAGCGAGTATGGCACCCGTGAGGTATCTATAGACAGCTGCTAGCTGCAGGCAGGATGTGTGTGTGTTCATCTGCAGGATCAAACAAATTAAAAAGAGAAAAAGAAGAAAATGTTGATGCGTGGTGCCAAGAAATCGTAGCTGCTCCACCGTCCAACAATGTATTTACGCACGAGGCACATGAGGAGGTGGCCCCTGCATTGGCCCCCAACAGCCAGAAAAAAAAGAAAAGAAAAGAAAAGATAGAAACGCTGCAGAAACGCATCTCGCTTGCAGCCAAGTGATATTATTGCTTGCAGCCAAATAGTCAGCAGCTTCAGTGCGCATAGCTGGCACTGTTAGTGACACTCAGTGAGCACTCAGTCTCCCATAACCTCCGGCCACGACGTCTTCTTCACAACATATATTCTTCTCCTCTCGTCGGCAGCTATAGCTAGTATATATCGGTTAAGCTCATCTTTACCTACATATATTAATGCTCCTGCTTAATTATCGTTAGAAAACCGTCTCAAAACAATTATCGTTAGGAAATCGTAGAGAGATTGTTCAGTTAATGTAACCTGCATATGGACAGGCCAAGTGATCGATTGGTGCGAGGTAGATCCATCAATCGATCGGTTAACCTGTTTTGTTCATTAATTATTACTCCTACCTGCAAGCCAACCGTTGAGCGTCACCGTTCTTGCTCGTAAAATTAGCCCAAATTAATGCTATGCTTGTGGCAGGTTGACAGATTTTTTTTTGCATATATAAATGATGTTTTTATAGTTTTCAATATCATTTAATACGTCCATCTTGAAAGAACTCTTGGCCCTTGCGTGTTCACACAGCCTACAGAACTTTTAGAGAACAATACTTCCTATAGGGCGTCCATCTATCTGGACGCTCCTGTTGGTAGCCCACGACACCAGCCTAATAACCCCCTCCTATCCTATCCTATTCGTTCGTCCACTCGTTTCTCCATAAGACTCTCTGGCCACACAGTTTCTTAAAATCACCATAGCGCCGCAACCGTGCTCCGTTGTGCCACCTCGGCATTCTCCATGGCATCCGAGCGCTCGCCGGCCAGCATATATCTCCACCGCGCCTGAGCGTAGCCGCCCGCCTTCCCTCCCTCTCCATCACGCCTCCTGCCTGTCGCGGCCGCCCGTCTTCCTCCTGGCCCTTGCGTCGTCCTCGCCTTGCACTGGTGCCTGATGTGGCTGCCTCTTCGACCGCTTCGCCCGCCGTCCCATGACACAACTCTCCAGCCGGCGGTGCATAGTAGATGAACTCCTCAACCACAAGTGTACGTAGCCACACGACCCTCCGATTTGTTATGCGTGGTGCTGTTCCAGCTGCCTTGATGTGCCTCTGGCCCCCTCCTCACGTAGATGTCCTTCGCGTTACTCGTGCTAATGGTCGGCCTGCTCGTAGATGATCTTGGACAACAGCACCATGGTGGCCTAGCGCATCCGGGGCGCACGAGTAGCTGTGCTCCCTCCATGCGGCGAGCAGCAAGATTGTTGCGCTGAAAGCGCATGTTGTGAGCGTATGTTTCAATTGTTTCAAATGTTTGTTGCAAGTGTTTCACATCAATATTGCAAAAGTAGATTAGGATATTGCATATGTTGCAATGGCTATACACGCATGTTGCAAGCACCTGTTTCAAATATTTTATTTGTTTATCAGGCGTATGTTGCAAGCGTTTTATCTAGATGTTGCACATGTTTCACGCATATATTGCAAGTGTTTTATCTGTATGTTGCGTATGCTTGCAACTGATTTTCAAGTGTTTCAGACATATATTGCAAGTGTTTTAGCTATTTTAGACATACGTTGCAAGTGTTTTATCTAGATGTTGCTATGTTTTGCAATAGTTTTTAAGTGTTTTAATGCTATGCTTGTGGCACGTTGGCAGATTTTTTTTTGCATATAGTAATGATGTTTTTATTAGTTCTCAGTATCATCTAATACGTCCATCTTGAAAGAACTCTTGACCCTTGCTGTTCACACAGCGTACAAAACTGGGTGTTCGGCTGCACAAAAAAGATACTGCTGCTGCGGGCTGCAGCTGCAGCTACAGTGTCCAGCAGACTGCACTAATAAACTACAATGTGTAAACTAGATACGCTACCGGTGAAAAATGTTTTGTTATCATTGCTTATTATAGTTTAACTAGTGCCTTTAGTCCGAATATCTTCCGTTCTATTTGGCTAGTAATAACCAAGCGCACTTGCAGAGTTGCTGTGTGCCTAGTACAATGGTATCAATAAAGCCCTCCAGTGCACGGAGTGGTGGAGCTACCGGCATCTTGTTAATGATATCGCGGTTGGGCACGACACGTGTTGCACTGGCTAATTCGTCTCTAGTTGGATGGATCAGAGAGGTTCTTAGGACACGAGTCACTGTTACTTATAACTGTCA
Organism: Miscanthus floridulus; assembly: GCF_019320115.1. Lineage (NCBI taxonomy): Eukaryota > Viridiplantae > Streptophyta > Magnoliopsida > Poales > Poaceae > Miscanthus > Miscanthus floridulus. The sequence continues at coordinate 11,444,820 of NC_089595.1, forward strand.
CAACCCAAAAAACACCCTTTGACAAAAAATTTGCTTAACACCTTAGTTAAGCTTGTTGTTTAGTTTAGCCGTGCGCTTCTTCAGATGGAGCCGCTGCCTAGGGTCTTCAGAAAAACACCGCCGCTGCCCTTGCTCGTAGGGCCTCGCCGTCGCCACGCCACCACCTAGAGCCCCTCTCCTTCTTCCTCTCAGGTGCGTCTGCCGGAGGTAAGAAGGAAAGTGGACCCATCTCTCTTTTCCACAGTTTATAGTTCTAGTTTATTTAGGGTTTAGTCTAAATAAATTTCTAGTGAAATCAGATGATTTTCGGTCAGGATCATGTGTCCTATGATGTCTTCAGTGATTGCCACGACGAGATCACCGTTGCAGGCGTCGATTTCATCGGCAAACAGCCAATTTGTGGCCTTTTATCTGCAATGGGAGGGGTGCTTCTGGGAGCCACCGACAAGGATAGCGACTCCGGGTCATCGATCTCATCGTCGATGGTCGCGGAGAGGATTTCAGGGTCTTGAGATGATGAATCTGCAGCCTATGTCGTACCCAACGATGCAACTGTCGATATTTTTTCAGTGATTTAGATGCGTTTTGGACTAGTTCCGAAGCGTTGGATCTTATGGCATGTCCAATGTTTTGGGGGTTGGTCATTGGAATCGGCATAAGGACTGCACTTTGGCTCCGGTGTTCGAGGGATGCCATTGGGGAAGGAGGAGATAGAAGAATCTGGATAGAATATTATGTATTTTTTATTTCAGATTTTTTCATGTGTAACTTGGAGATGTACTGTGCAAAAAAAAGCTTGTTTTAGCCCTTGCCCTAATCTCTCAAACCTTGACCTAAGGTGCAATGCGGAGAAAGAGGCTCTATTGGGGGAGCGCATATAGCATATATGCATCCAGTGGGGGGGGGGGGGGGGGGGGGGGGGGCAACCCCTCCTATTTTGATCAAAAAAAGTAAATCAAAGTTTTGAGAATTTAATTTAGACAACTGGGATTCAATTGTGTCGGACAGCTGTTTTTTAATGAAAGAAAGTGATAACAAACAACTAATCCCCTTTCATATATTCATTGCTTTTTTGAGACCAAAGAAGAATTATATTAGATCATAGATGAGTATATAATCACGTTACAAGCAAACTGGAATACACTATGTATATACAGAACCTGATCATCTAAATTGTACCTACGCTTTGTATAGCCCAAAATCTCAACTCCAAACCTGTATGACGATTCGTATAGTTGACCGCACAGGCAAACACTCGGTAAAAGGCCTGAGAACATATGCCCAATGAATGATGGCCAACATTCCTGCATGTAAGGAAAATGGACCCTAGGCCCATTTACTTTGGATTTTGGTGTTTGATGACCAACACAATCAAATTAGACTAATGAATTTGTAAGTAATTGTTTTCTAGTCCAATAGGGTGCAAGACGTGACTTGGACGAAAGCGACATGATGATCCCACGATCAACACCATAAGCAAGACCCTAGAAGTACAAGAGAAGACCCAAGATATCAAGCAAAGTCCAAGCATGAAGATAGGAACCAAGCCGGACGCAAGATCGTGAAGAAACGAGCTTCACAGAGGTGACCAGACGCGTCCGATCAAGATGCTCGGCAATGGCAGTGTCATCAGCAGCGACCGGACGTTGAGGATTCAACTAACCGGACGCGATGATGACACTGTTCACTATCGCGACAATAGCTCAACACTGACCGAACGCTGGAGGATGATCAACCGGATGCAGGAACTGCAGCGTTCGATCGAGTCCAGAGAGGTTCTAGAGCGGCGCCAGCGCGATCGGACGCGTCCGATCGACAGTGACCGGACTCAACGTCGAGTCCGATCAACGCGCTAGCTTCAACTGTCGGGACGACCGGATGCGTCTGGTCAGGACGACAACAACGTCCGGTCAGTAGCAGAAATCTAGGTTTCGCCCCCAATAGCTACTTTCTCTATGGGGCTTATAAATAGACCCCCCAACCGACCATTTGAGCGGTGTGGAGCTGAGAAAACATACCAAGGGTCTTAATACACCATTTTAGTAATCTCCACTTGCATAGTGCTTAGTGATTCATTAGGTGATTAGCGTGGGTGCTTTGCGAAGTGCTTAGGTTGATTAGACCACCTCTTATGCGCTTGCTCTAGGTTTAGGCCTAGTGTTTAGAGAGGTATGTATACCTCTTAACACTCGGTGCTTGCGCGCATCATTGTTGTACATCGGAGGGGCTTGTAGTCTTGTAAGATCACACGAACCACATTTGTGGTGTGGCCGCCACCGTGTATCGAAGGGAACAAGACCCATGGCATTTCGGCCGGAAGCTTGATAGTGAAGACGGCGGGGAGCATCCGTGATAGGCTTGCCGGAAGGCAAGTCGAAGACCCACTTGCGCGTGGGAAAGGTCCGAGGCTATCCTCGGAGTTACCCGACTAGGAGCTTGGCCCTTGCGAGGGATTCCTTGCGAAGGGCTCCAACGAGGACTAGGGGGAAGCTTGCGCGCTTCTCGATACCTCGGTAAAAATAACGGAGTCGTCGACGGGAGTCTGCATATCTCTACCTTACTCTTTAGCTTCCGCATTTACATTGCAATCTTAGTGTGTGCTTTACTTTCCTAGCTTAGTGATAGATTTGGAACCTAGGTTGCATAACTTCTTTTGCGGTAGAGATAACAACACACCTAGCAAAACTGTGGTTGCATATTTAGACAGTTTATCTGTTGCATATATTTTGCTAAGAATAGAAAAAGAGGACACCGTTTAGAGTTAGACTTTTAAGTTGTCTAATTCACCCCCTCTTAGGCGTCTAGGTCCCTTTCACTGCAGACGAAGTGGAGAAACTTCTTCTTTGTTGTGTCTTCCTTATTCTTTCTGCCACCAAAGAATAAGAAAGACTGATCTAAAACTTATTCTCCCTAGTCCTTCATTGTGGTCAGATCTTACCACAATAAAATGGTGAAGAGACTGGAGAAAATTATTGCATGACGACGACATCATCTCTGCCTTGATGTCGCCGTTCGGAAAGCCAAGTCTCCATGTCGTCAAGCCGATGAAGTTGCTGACGCCGATGTTGCCCTCATCTTCAACAGGGCCGCCTTGGAGAAAACGAATCTATCCCGCCCCCTCGCCGTCGCCAGAGAGGAGGAGGAGATAAAACCCCAGTACCAAAAAACTTGGCATGAAGAGACTCTAACCCTAGATGACTCGATCTACTAGAAAACTTATAAAAAATGATGCATCGCTACTCCCTCCGGTGTCCGGTGACATGCCGGAGGGGGAAGGGATGGGGACCAACGGTGGTGGATGCGGAGGCGACGGGGCGGCGGCGGCGCTAGGGGAGCGACTCCTTTCATATATTCATCCGTGCAAAGGATGGACGACATTGTGATACATATATCTATGCAAGAACGATGCCATTATTTAGTAATAATTTATAGTCGGAAAAGAAACACGTACACATCCATTATTCGGCAGATACACGGACATGATGGCATGTCCGAGTTATTCATTTTAATTATAGAATATTCAGTTCTGAAGCAAGGAAGGAACCGAAGCTAAGGCAGCAGCTAGCTAGCCTCTTTATTATCAGCCGACGTGGGGCGGCTGGGCGACGGTGTCGACGAAGATACGCACGCGGTTGGCCGCAAAATCGGTGGTCACACTGGAGCCGACACGGGCACCACGACGATGTCGGCGTCGGGCTTGTCCTTGAGGATCACCTTCTTGGCTTCCTCCACGCTGTGCCCGACCACCTCCGGCCACGACGTCTTGGGGCCGCCGCACTCCGGTGCCGCCGCCGCTGTCGCCGTGGAGCTCATGGTCGTCGTCGTGGATCGAGAATTGAACTGCGAATCAGTTAAAACGATGACGATGCAAAAAAGGAAACATACTACTACTACATTGTTGCAAAAAACGTAAGGTATAGAAAGTCAGGCACACTCACGGGCAAGTGTTGCTTGTTATCGTGCTTCTTTGTACTGCTGGTGCTGGTTATATGAAGCGAGTATGCACCGGTGAGGTATTTATAGAGAGCTGCTGCAGCCTGCAGGATGCACGATGGAGATGAATGGATCGGATGACCTGTTCTCTGCTTTCCTCTGAACGCAGACATCCCAATCCACAAGCAATCTTGTTGATAATTAGTCATAAGCCACGCAAGCTTAACTTGCAATCTACCTGTTGATCTTTCTACTGAACACATGCATGGCTGGTATATATGCTACTACTAGTCGTACGTTTTAGCTAGCTGTGGTACGGCAAAATGCATGCGCATGTCATATGTTCAGACACTGCTTAACGTGCAACCTTTTGATCTTTCATCATCATTGATAAAGACACCACAAGAAGATGCTGCACGGCGGAGACTGTCTTCAACAACCACGACCTAAAATACAAGACATATTCGTTCTTTGGGTAGCGCTATAGGCAAAGGGTTCAATACCTATTTTTGGTTTTCTCCAACAACAAGACCCAAAAGACAACCCTTTCTGCAAATGGGTCTCTAAGAGAAATGATACTCAGATTTGGGTTATGCCTCTCCTGACACCGAAAATAGGTCTTCCATATAGATAGTCTGTTGGAGGCTATATGTATTGTGTTGGAGACCCATTTCGGGTTTAGGTTCTGTAATGGGTCTGCTATTGGAGACACGTGTTGGACATGCAAACGGGATAATCCAATATCTGTAAGGTGTAAGGAATATCGATCGTGGAAGATGAAGGACGCACCAAATTGTCAAAGCGGGCAGAATTCCCAACCCTCTTTTGTCAACACGACTCTGCAGATTTCAAAGTTAAATAAAGGACTCTGTCTAGTGAAGAGTTTCGTGGCATTGTTTTCAAGACTGCCATGTTATATGAAATGAAATAAAACTTGGATGAAACATCCACTCTCAATTGAGAGTTTCATTCTACGGTTTCATAGGCATTTAATTTCATGACTCATATAGAGTTGATAATCATGCCAAAAGAGTTTCATCTACATGAAACTCATTTTTCTCTCTCTTCTTAAATACACTGCCATAACATCAAAATACCTACGTGGCAACCTATTTAATGCAAATGAAACTCACGTGAAACTTCCACTGAGACTGACCAAGTTCTTCTCTTTTTAGTTCAACGCTGCCTTACAGTTTAGGCGATTGAGACATCTGAAAGTTTGGTGCCATTAAAAATTTACAAATTAAGTAGCCAGAGCTCTGCACTTACATATATAGTCCTTTTCATTTTATTACTTGAGAAAAAAAGAGCATGCAGTCATCAGTTGAGATTTGCCAACGAAGAAAGACGATGGTAAGCTTTTGTGAATTTAACGTAGCTTTTTTGTTAGCCTAGTGGCATGAGGTTGTCACCATTTTTGTTTGCCTAGTTGCATGAGGTTGTCACCCCTTTTTTGCGTTTGCACGTGTTAATGTTGTTACTTAGACCATTCTCTTTTGCAACGAAGAACTTTCACACAAAAATTCATAAAAAAATCGATTAGACTTTACAAACATTGCAGGATGGTTTAATGGGGACTTAGGACATGTTTGGTTCAGTTTATAAGCAACTTATGATCCAAATAAGCTGAAATTAAAACACAAACATTGCATTTTTCTGCAGTTTCCTTTGACCGCCCTTCTCACAGTAGCCCCCATTTATATTAAAAAGTATAAGCTGGGTCAGGTCAGGTTATCCTCATCACACCTTTTCTTAATTTATACAGTTTCTTATGGAAGCACTTTTCTAAAAAACTGTACCAAACAGGGCCTTAATTAGTTTTTCTATAGCAGTTGAGAAAATGAGAGATTATATATGCTATCTCAGCTCAAGACAATTATCTTGATTTAATAAAATACTTCGGCAATGAAAAAAAACCTTATCTACACCACCGGACATAGAATTTCATTCAGACAAATAGAGACAACCTTTACAATGTTTGCAAAGATTACAAGTGCTCTAAATCATTCAGCTAATAGTTCAGATAAACAAACTCATACACCTCTGTCTTCTCATCCCTCTCAAACTATCTGCATCTTGCACACATGTTGCTCATGTCAATCAGTGCCCTGGTTAGTGGTTAAGCAAGCACTCACCTCTGTAATTGGGTGCCTTTTAGGCAATACACACTGTACGCTAGCTGTTCTTAAGTGCAACAAAGTTTCCTGTTAAAAAAATGTCAGCTGAACTTTTCATTGGGGCACATTTGTGGCTGAATGATTTGTCCATCATCACTTCCGTGACCAGTACGTATAGTACGTTCATCCATGCAAGGATTGGAACGTGCTTTGGACATAAAGAACAGTGATAACACACTAATTCTCCATATGCAGAACGACGACATGCCGGAACATCAGCATTGTTATTTACAGTAGTATATGTAATATGGTATCATTCATAGAAAGTAAAACACACATCCGGAACCATTGGGAAGATGCATGAACAGGGTACATGATAGATCGATCATGGCATCTTCTGAGTTATTATTTTGAGTTTACTACACATATATTATCTTTTATTCGGTTGTGGCTGGAGTAAAAGGGAGCTGGGCAACTAGCCAACACGGGGCGTCTCAGCGACGGTGTCGACGAAGATGCGGACGCGGTTGGGCAGAAAATCATCGGTCACCCGCGAGCCGACAGGCAACACGATGATGTCGGCGTCGGGCTTGTCCTTGAGGATCACCTTCTTGGCTTCCTCTATGCTGAGGCCAACCACCTCCGGCCACGACGTCTTGGCGCCGCCGCTCCCCGGTGCTGTCGTCACCGCCGCCGTGGAGCTCATGGTCGTCGTCGTGGGTCGCGAGATTAACTGCGAATCAGTTGATCGATGACGATGCAAAAAAAGGAAACAGACTACTACTACTACATTATTGCAAAAAAGCGTAAGGTATAGAAAGGCACACTCACGGGCAAGTGTTTGCTTATTGCTGTCGTACGTGCTTCTTTGTACTGCTGCTGGTTATATGAAGCGAGTATGCACCGGTGAGGTATTTATAGTAGCTGCTGCAGCCTGCAGGGTGCATGTACGATGGAGATGAATGGATCGGATGACCTGTTCTCTGCTTTCCTCTGAACGCAGACATCCCAATCCACAAGCAATCTTGTTGACAATAGAGAATAGACACACACTTAAACTTGATCTGAATTAGTCACAAGCCACGCAAGCTTAACGTGCAACCTTTTGATCTTTCTACTGAACGCATGGCTGGTATATATTATGCTAGTACTAGTCGTACGTGTTCTAGCTAGCTGTGGTACGGCAAAATGCGCGCATGTCATATGTTCAGACACACAGCTTAACATGCAACCTTTTTTGATCTCTTCACCATCATTGATAAAGATGCCACGCGAAGATGCTGCACAGCTGTTGGCTTCTTATTAGCTAACGTGTTGGACATGCAAACGGGATAATCCACCGATCTAATTAAGGCCTTGTTTAGTTTCACGGTGTAAAGTTTTGGAATGTCACATCGGGTGTCGCATGGGGTGATCAGATACTAATACAAAAACAAATTATAGAATCCGTCGGTAAACCACGAGACGAATTTATTAAGCCTAATTAATCCGTCATTAGCACATGTGTTACTGTACCACTTTATTGTCGAATTATGGATTTATTAGGCTTAAAAGATCCGTCTCGTAAATTAGTCGCAAAACTGTGCAATTAGTTATTTTTTTAGTCTATATTTAATACTTCATACATGTGTTCAAACATTCGATGTGATATGGTGTAAATTTTTAGGGAAAAACTAAACAAGGCTTAAACAACAATATCTGTAACGGATATCGATCGTGGAAGATGAAGGACGCATCAAATTTGTCAAAGCTGAATGCGTGTAATGCGGCCAGGAATTCCCAATCCTCTTTTGTCAACACGGTTGTGCAGATTTCAAAGTTAAATAAAGGACTCTGTCTACTAACTTGTAGTGATTGAAATTGTTTTCTTTCCAGTTCAACGTTACCTTACAGTTTAGGCGATTGAGACATATGAAAGTTTGATGCCATTAAAAATGTACAAAGTAGCCAGAGCTCTGCGCTGTTACATATATTATATAGTATATGATCGAACAGAGGTAGTGTCTGTGGTCCTTTTCATTTTACTTGAACAAAAGAACATCGCACAACTACACAGGATTTCATTCAGACAAATATAGAGACAACCTTTACAAGGTTTACAATATTGCAAGCTAAGAGCTCTAAATCATTCAGCCCATAGTTTTTTTTTTTTTTGCAAGGATTCAGCTCATAGTTTAGCTAAACAAGCTCATACATCTCTATCTTCTCATCCCTCACACAGGATTTCATTCAGACAAATTAAATATAGATACAACCTTAACAAGCTATACAAGATTGCAAGAGCTCTAAATCATCCAGCTCATAGTTTAGCCAAACAAGCTCATACATCTCTGTCTTCTCATCCCTCTCAAACTACTATATCTTGCACACATGTTGCTCATGTTAATCAGTGCCTGGTGGTTAATGAAGCACTCACCTCCGTAAATTGGGAGCCTTTTATTGGCGCTACTCTCTGTACTCTGTTCTTAAGTGCAAGGAAGTTTCTTATAAAAAAATGCAATCGGCACATCTGTGGTCAGCTGCACTTTTCATTGGGGCACATTTGTGTCCGAATGATTTGTGCATCATCACTTCCGTACGTACGTACGTTCATCCATGCAAGGATTGGAACGTGCTTTTAGACATAAATAACAGTGGTAACACATTAATTCTCCATATGCAGAAAGACGATATGCCGGAACAGGAGCGTTGTTATTTTATTGTAGTATAATATGGTACCATTCATAGAAAGTAAAACACACATCACATCCGGATCCATTCAGAAGACGCATGAACAGGGTACATACGATAGATCATGGCATCTTCTGAGTTATTCTTTTTACTATACATTATATATGTTTTATTATGTTGTGGACGGAGTAAAAGACAGCTGGGCAACTAGCCAACATGGGGCGTTTCGGCAACGGTGTCGACGAAGATGCGGACCCGGTCAGGGCGGAAATCCTTGGTCACAGGCGTGCCGACGGGCAGCACGATGATGTCGGCGTCAGGCTTGTCTTTGAGGATCATCTTCTTGGCCTCCTCCACTTTCAGCCCGACCACCTCCGGCCATGACGTCTTTTCTCGCCGGCCGTCGACGAGCTCATGCTCGCTGGATATGATGAGTAGCTTAAGTGAGGCTTCTTATGCTTCTGATACAGCACCGCTAGCTGTATATATGCACAGAGCGAGAGTGCGCTATTCATAGAGCTGATGAAGGTAGGAAAAGTGTAATGGTCGTATGGTAGACTTATCTTGGTAGTTGGTAGATGGTGCAAGCAAAGCAAATAGAAAAAATGCTGATGGTGCAAAGAAATGGTACACGCCTGCTAGCTCCATGTCCACCACTGAATAACGAAGGCACGAGGCACACGAGGTGGCCCGTGGATGATGCTGCCGACATCCACTACACAACAAGCGGAGGATATGCGCGCGGAAACTAAAAATCCATAACCACGAGGATGATCATGACACATAACACCATATGTCAAAATAATGTCATTTTCATTTTCATCGTTCAATCAATGAGAGGATGTTACTCCCTCCGGAAGGTTGAGAAATCAAACAATTTTAAATTTGACCAAATTTATACAAAAATTTATTAATATTTCTTATGAAAATATAATTTTCCTATTATAAGTATTTGTAGTCCAAAACTTAAAGCTAATAATATTTTTCACAAATGTAGTCAAATTTAAGGAAGTTTGATGAATCAATCCAAACCTAGAATTACGTCTTTTTAGGACACGGAGGTTGTTCCTCACAAAAAGAACAACATATGTTCGTGTGACTAGCGCCGGGACGTTCGGACGCTAGCCCCCATCTAAACGCCCACGCTTGCCCTGCCTCCTGTGCCTGTTGTGCCCACTCTGCATGCGGTAGCGACTGTTGCGCCTGCCCGCCCACCCCCGCATGCTGCTGCGGACCCATGCCTGCTGTTGTGCATGCAGGTGGGGGCCACCCACACCCGCTTCGCTACCCACATGCACGCGGAGACCGTCTGAGCCCGCGGGAACCGCCTCTGCTTGTGCTCGCTTCCTGCGCCTATTAATGTTGCAACATGAAGCACTTCTGCAACATACGTCTGAAACAGGTGAAACATTTGTAACCTACACTTCCAACATATGTGTATAGCCACAGCAACATATGCAACATCTAAATAAAACACTTATAACATACGTCTAAAACAGATAAAACATTTTGTATAGACGCTTGCAACATATCTCTGAAACACTTGCAACATACCTCTAAAACACTTGCAACATGTGAAACATCACAATCTACTTTTGCAACATCCACATAAAACACTTGCAACATACATCTCTGAAACACTTGAAACATGCATTTGCAATATACGAGTCCTCCTGTCGTGGTGTCTTTGGCCGACCACGGGAGACGATGCCCTGGCTGGCGATGACCTTCTATCGGTGACGCCGGGGTGGTGTGGTGGCACGGTGCACGCCGTGGCCGCGATGGGTGAGCGCGGATGGGGGCACGACGGGTGGATGGCCACGATGGCGAGGTGGAGTGGGACGCGACAGCACTACGCGGCATAGGATGGGGCGCGCGAGGGGGATGGAGGAGTTGGACGGGCAGGCGCAGGATGGGGGCGCACGCGGTGGTGGATTGACGTTCCTAGACGCAGGATGGGGCCGCGAGCGGCGATGGCCGCGGCTGCAAGGCGAAGTGGGACGAGCGGGAGATACTTTTTAGGGAGAGAGCGCATCAGAAGTTGGGTGTGCGGCGTCCGTATGGGGCGAACACCGGTGGGCAAGCATTAGCGATATATATATATATATATATATATATATATATATATATATATATATATATATATATATATATATATATATATATGTCATCGCCTTCAAGAGTAGTGCAACACTTAATTTCGTCATTAGTTCCAATGTATTACACTACTATAAAAAATGATTTTAGGTGTCCCTAGCAAAGATCTACATCTGGAATTAGTCAAAGGGCCCAATGGCATTGGCTAGCCTATAGAAACCGTCTCTGGCACTACGTAGAAAACGATTTTTAGCAATGGATCAATTTTTTTGTAGGGGCGGCTAGTGATGGAGCCGCCCCTACAGTGGCGTGCTCGGGTGCCTAGACACCAGCCGCCCCTATAAATGGAACAGCATGGGCGGCTGGTGTTACGAGCCGCCCCTACAAATAGGGTCTGATTTGTAGAGGCGGCTCAATCACCAGCCACCCCTGGAAATTCTATTTGTAGGGGCGGTTGGTGATTGAGCCGCCCCTAAAAATAGCCACGTATTTATAGCTCCTATTTGTAGGGGCGGCTCAATCACCCGCCGTCCCTACAAATGGCCCACATATAAAACTGAGGAAGCACCTTCTTCCTCCTCGGGTCATTCACTCCAACCCGTAAAATAAAGGTGGGAAGGCCTTGGGCACCTCCCAAAAATTGCTCTACTAAGGGGAAAGGTTTTGATCTCAAATTCTTTGGTGGAGAGGTTGTAGAAGGTAAGAAAATGCTATTCCACATTTTTTTGAAGTTTTAATGGTTGATTAGTGAATAATTAGAGTTTTGTTTTTCTCTCTCTTCTATGGTGCTTGAGTTATTTATGAGCAAATTAGACCTAACTTTTAAATGTACTAGGGTAAATTAGGGAGGGGAACAAGACCATACCCTTATTTGGTCCATGTTTCTTGATTTTAGTGAAACATTAGTTAGTTTTATGGATGTTTCATGTGCATGTGATCTAGATCTAGGGTTTGGTTTTTTTATTAATTTCGTTTTTGTAAATTTATGTTTAATAAAATTGGACTAGGGTTTGTACAAAAGATATTGGGTAAAGTATAATTATTGCTAATTGTTGTCTTTGAAATTGTTTATTGTAATCAATAAATATATATTTTAATTATTTATGGATAAATGGGCCATTAATTAATTTTCCTCTACCATGGTGTGTTTGTATGCTTCATTGAATTATATTAGATTTATATTCATATATATCTGAGGTATATACAATTATTCTCAAATAATTATTACTTTGATTAATTTTTATATATATCTGAATAAGTAGTCCTTTAATGTTTGTTTTGTTGTTGTTGTAAAAGATGGAGTACATGAACTCTTGGATGTATGGTTCGTTAAGGTTCAAGGCAGGTTTCCGTGAAGAGGTGGATAAATTTATTGAAGCCGCAACGAAGCATGCAACGACATTGAAAGTGAATAAGGATACAATTATTTGCCCCTGTAAAGATTGCAAGAACCGTATGGCATGGACAGATGTGACTATCATCATATCACATTTGATTATACGAGGATTTATTGAGGACTACACAGTATGGATTCATCATAGTGAAACGGTTATTGTTAACGACGAGGATGAGGAGGAATACGACGATGAAACCATAGAATCACTGTCCCAATATTCAGCCGAGCTTGATGCACAAATGGATTTCGAGTTTGGCAATAAACAAGGTGGTGATGCTGGTGGTTGGGATGGTAACGACAAAGGTGGTGCCAATAATGATGGTGGAGCACGTGTCGGAGTTGAAGATGATTTAGATGACATGATTCGAACCCTTGGACCAGAGATTTTACTAAATAGCCCAAAAGGTCTAGAAAATTTGGAAAGAGTGACAAAAGCATCGAAGGAGACTGTGTATGGTGTTGAAAAGGGTTGTCCGACACATTGGACATTGCTACGTTTCGTACTTGAGTTGCTCATCCTGAAGGCTAAGTACGGCTGGTCAGACTGTAGTTTCAATGATCTATTGCATCTCCTGTCATGGGTGTTGCCACAACCAAACTCAGTTCCCGCCAACACATACCAAGCGAAGAAGATCATAAGTCCATTGACAATGGGGGTTGAAAAAATACATGTATGCCCCAACCACTGTATACTTTTTCTTGATGAAACGTTCAAGTCATTGGATAAATGTCCCCGGTGTGAGGCCAGCCGGTACAAGAACAATGACCTTTACGGTGGGGACGAACCATCCATGGGGAAAAAGAGGAATAAGAAGGGTACAAAAAAGGTGGTACAAGAATCTCAGCCCCCAAAGGACACTCCATTAGGCAACGATGCAAAGCAGAGAAGAATTCCTGCCCTGGTAATGTGGTACCTGCCAGTGACCGACCACTTGAGACGTATGTTCCTAAACCCTAAAGAAGCCGCACTCATGACATGGTGGAATGATGAGCGCAAGGTGGATGATGATAAGATTGCACACCCGGCTGATTGTAGTCAGTGGCAAAGGTTTGATGAGAAGCACAAAGATTTCAGCGATGACCCAAGGAATGTACGGTTTGGCCTGAGCACCGATGGAATGAATCCCTTCAATGAGAGGATGAGCAACCACAGCACATGGCCAGTGATCTTGACCATGTACAACATCCCAACATGGTTGTGTCAGAAGAGAAAGTACCTTCTCCTCACTATTCTTATTTCTGGCCCTAAACAACCAGGCATTGATATAGACGTGTTCCTCGAGCCCTTGATGCAAGAAATAGAGAGACTATGGAGGCATGGGGAGCAGATGTACGATGCGTTCCGAAAGGAGGACTTCATATGTAGAGCAATAATATTTGTTACTACCAATGATTACCCCGCGTTGTTTGCTTTGTCTGGACAGATCACAGGGAAGACGGGATGCTTGGTTTGCTTGGATGGTACTACATGGGTTTACCTGGATGCATCCAAGAAGATAGTTTACCTAAGAAACCGATGCTTCTTAAAGACAAGTCACAAGTACCGTAGCAAATTGTTCTTTAGATTTTATGACAACGCCCCGGAGATTGAACGCCCTCCGGAGAGACGTCATAACAGAGAACATGTATATAGAATGGTGAAAAACATACGCGTCGTCTATGGAAAGAAGAATCCGGATGGGACGAACAGAGATAGAAGCACACCTCCTATTGAAGGCGTACCTTTCAAGAAACAATCGATCTTCTTTCAGTATCTGCCTTATTGGCCAGACTTGGAGGTCCCCCATGCCATTGATGCTATGCACGTGTAGAAGAATGTCTTTGAGAGTCTCATTGCTACCTTGATGGACACAGGCAAGTCAAAGGATGGTCTTAAAGCACGAAAAGACATGGTGCAGCTAAACATGATGCCACAACTTCACCCAGTACCTGAGGCTAATGGAAAATACACTCTGCCCGCGGCGTGCTTCAACCTAACACCAGATGAGAAGAGAGCTATATGCACTTTCCTGAGGGTGATGAAAGTCCCGACTAGGTTTTCAGCAAATGTAAAGAAGCTAGTATCGATGAAGGACTTGTCAATAACACACTGCAAGGCTCACGATTGCCATGTGATGCTGACAGTGTTTCTACCTATTGCAATCAGGGCTATAAAGCCAGAGTTATTGAAAATGGCCATCACCCTCATGTGCTACTTCTTTTCGAAGATCTCAAAGAAGACGATTGGCAAGGAAGAGCTAAGTGACCTACATGAATTTGTGGTGGAGACACAAAACCAACTAGAGATGTGTTTACCTCTTGCTTTTTTTGATATAATGCCACATCTCATAATTCACATGGTTCATCAGATACAGACGCTTGGCCCTTGCTACTTGCATGAAATGTGGTCCTATGAGCGGTTCATGTCGATTTTAAGTCGATACGTGCATAATCGAGCATACCCAGAGGGCTCCATGATAGAGGGTTACAGTACTGAAGAAGTCGTCGAGTGCTGTCAAGAGTACCTAAATGTACAGAAAGGGATTGGTAAACCCGATTCTCATCACAAGGGTAGGCTGGCTGGGAAGGGCACTAGTGGTAGAAAAGTGCTCATCGACCATGATTACAAAGAGGTGAGTCGGGCGCATTATAGTGTCTTGTAGAGTACACAACTGATGCAACCGTATATTGATGAATACTTGGCTATCATTATAGCGGAGAGAAATGGCCGTTCGGATGATTGGGTCATGAAACAGCACAAGCAACGACTAACTATATGGTTGAAGGACCAAAACATACCGCCTGAAGAAACCATAGACTCTATTACCATCAGTAGGTTGGCGGAGGGGCCATCGAGACAAGTGACATCTTGGAATGCTTATGACATCAATGGGTACACGTACTATACCCACGCAAAGGATAGTAAATATGTGAACCAAAACAGCGGCGTTCGAATAGAGGCTCTCGATGGATTAGGGCGAAAGATCCAATACTTTGGTATCATTGAAGAGATATGGGAACTTGACTATGGAAGGGATATAACGGTGGCCCTATTTCGATGCCGCTGGATCAAACAACACCAACTGAACGAGATCGGATTGAGAGTCCTGGACCTCGAGAATCTAGGCTACCAAGATGACCCTTGGGTGCTCGCTTCACGTGTCGCACAAGTTTTCTATATGTCTGACCCACAAAGTAACCTCCCCTCGAAGAAGAAGACAAAGCACGTGGTTGCCTCCGGAAAACAACACATTATTGGAGTTGATGGCGTGGATGATGTTGAAGCTTACAATAACTATGATGAGATGCCGCTATTCACAGACTTTTCAAAGAAGATCAGTGTTGTGGAAAAGAACCTCCCCAAAGATATAATGCCATGGGAACAAAAAGGTGTCAAGGGAAAAGTCGTTACAACGGGCTAGCTAGTTGTTGAACGTGGAGTGTATGTGTAAGTATGTGTTTGTAAGGCTTCATTTATGCATGCGTGTGAAACTATATATTTATGTACGTGTGTAAGACTACATATTTTTGTATGTGTGTGAGACTACATTTTATGCATGTGTGTGAGACTACCCTTTGCAACATCCAGATAACTCTATTTGAACATCCACTCTATTGCAACATCCAGAAGTCATTTAGAGTTCATAATAATAGAGTCGAAGTGTTGTTTTTTCATTTAACCAAATTTTTCTTCTACGACAAATGTTCTTGTATATAATAGTTTTCTTGACTGGCTTTCTGGAAGCTTTTCCATTCTATAAACTTTGCCAATTTCTTCAGAGACTTTAGAATTGCGAGTGGTTGCAATTATTCTACTTCTAGGATTACTGTCCACGAAAGCATTTTTAATGACTTCCCATGTTTTTTCATCCCATATGTCATTGTCTCCCCAGAGCTCATGCATCCCTGTCCATGAAGCAAATAACTCTTTTTTGCCTTTTGAACTAGAAGGGTCATGCTTTAGTTAAAAGGCTTTGCATGTGTGGATGTTCTAGTTCTGGGCATATATGGATTCTTTTTCATCTCTTGCTAATTTTACTGCAGTTCAGCTTGTAGTGATCGTTCTTTCTTTTTTGAATATGTACTCATCATCTTTAGTCACCTGGATAGTGGCTATCAGTACTATTAAATTTTATCTAGCTGCTGTCAGTACTATTAAATTTCTAAAAACTGGATAGTGGTCATTTCAGCTAAGTGTCAGTGCTTATTTCAATTAAGTTTCAGTGCTTATTTTAGTTAATTTTCAGTGCTCATTTCAGTTCAGTTTTAGTGCTAATTTCAGTTCAGTTTTAGTGCTTATTTCAGTTCAGTTTTTGTGCTCATTTCAGTTTCAATTTCAGTGCTATTTTCTGAATGTGAACTACTTGATGCTGTGATCTACCTAATGTTGTGATCTACCTGGTACCTGAATGCTGCTGGCTGGTTGTAATTGGGCTTGCTGGCTGCTGGCTGCTGGCTCCTACTACTACTCTACTTATTAGGCAGTATCGGGCTTGCTGGCTGCTGGCTGTTGGCTGGTACCAGTGGCTACTGGCTGCTGGTTGGTCTCCTACAACTCCTATTACTACTACTTGCTACTTCTACTACTACTCTACTACTATACTCTCCTCTACTCCACTCTACTCTCCTCTCCTAAGCAGCTTTTGCTACTTCTACTACTACTCTACTACTTCCCTAATACTACTGTTTACTACTTCTACTTCTGTTTTCTATCAACTACTTGTACTTCTGTCAACTAATTCTACTACTTCCCTACTACAACTGTCTACTACTTCTGATTGTCTAATCTGCCTATTAGGTTCAGAAGATATTAAGCATATGATGTTCATGTGTGATCGAGCAAAGTCAGTATGGCAGCTGTTGCTTTTTTGGGAAGCAGCACCCTCTTTTTTTTGCCAAATCTCACCTCTCCTCTATTTTTGCCGCCTTTCCTATCCTCTATGTTTGAGAAGCAGCAGCTACTTTTTTTACACCTTTTCCTCTCTATGTTTGTTAAGCAGCTGTTGCTTTTTTTTGCCAAATCTCTCCTCTCCTCTCCTTTGTTTTGCCGATGATGAAATTGTCCAAGTCCATACATTATATGGAATATGAGCTGATGATCAAGAACTTGTGAGGAACTTGGCATCATTAGCAGCCGCCCCTACATTACCTTCTCCTCTCTTCTCTGTTATGATGCCTTGATGCTCCAAGTTCAAGATCAAATAATGATTGACATGTTTCTGAGGCCTCTACCACTGCTACTTCTCATTTTTTATATTATTGTTTTATAGGACTACTTTGATTTATAGACCTTTTTGATTTCTTATACCTTCTTGCGTACCTAAAGCACACTTTCTTGCATCTTTTAGAACAAAGCGCGAAATAATGTCGCGGACAACAGACAGTGCAGCTCGATGCCCCGAGCATGATAAGTAGCCAACCCTTAAGGAGCAAGCACTAGAGGACCAACTTACTCAGGAACAGTTCGATAACGAGGTAGAAAAGGATCTAGAAGTGATACTTACTCAGGAGGAGTGTGACGAGGAGGAAGGCCCCAAAGGAGAGGCTGCTGAAGGCGAAGAAGAAGAGGATGATAAGTCAGAAGAGGGATATGAAAGTCTCGAGGATCCTTTCCCACCTGAATCAAGGAGGCCAACGGAGGAAGATTTGGACAAGGATTTTGACCCGAACGAGGAGGTAGGGAAGAAGCCTTAGCATGTAAATTTTGCTAAAGCTTTGGCTGTGTTACCTCTGCTAACACTTTGACATGTCATATATACAGGTCCCTCCTGAAACTCAGAAAAGATGACGTCGACGTCCGCGGCATCTCGCTGGACAAGACGGAGTAGAGGAAAGGAGAGCAGAGGCAACAACCACAAAGACGGGTCACGATGGCTCTGCTAAACAAACTCAAGACACAACCATGACTACCAAGCCTAAGAGGAAACGAGGGGATAGAAAAGGAAATCTATATCCAGATAAGGCTTGCTATGTGATAACAGAGGTTAGGCCAGTAGGGGAGATCCTTGAGCCGAAGAAATTAACAGGATGATTCCGTAATGCGATTGGAGCCCTAGTAAGAGATAAATTAAACCCAGCAATCCCTAACTAGAAAGAGGTACCAGAGAACATAAAGAATGCACTATGGGATAGGCATCTGAAGGTCAATTTTAGATTTTCGGAGGGTAAGCATGAATTGGTAAAAAAATACTATCAAGATGATGGGAGAGTCATTTCGACGTTGGAGGTCGGAGCTCAACACGAAGTATATCCAAAAGGGGTTAACTCCCTTCAACGAGTTCGGCAAAATAACTCCTAGTCAATGGGAGGAGCTCGTGGCTCAGAAGACTTCAGCAGAGGCATTGGAGCTCAGTGCCTGTAACACCGAGCTGGCGAAGAGGAACAAACACCGCCATCATCTAGGCCCCGGTGGCTACTATTCCAAGGAAGAGCAATTTAGGAAGATGGATGAAGAGGCCGCAGCTGCTGGGAATATCGATGTGACGAACTTGAAGGTACGCTCAAGGAACTGAATATATGCGAGGAGTACAGAACCATCCAGCAGTAATCTTAAGTTTGATAAGCCAGAGACCCAAGAGGCGATATCAAGGATACTGAAATATGCTGAAGACAAAGAGACGGGCTCATTCAATCCTTCCAGAGAGAGGGACGAGCTTAGCCTTGGCTTGGGAAACAAGGAGCACACAGGCTGCGCCAGGGGGCTAGGGAAAAGGATGACCTGGAAGCAAGGATTCGAAGAGGACAGGCACATGTACAAGAAACATGGCCGAGACCGGGAGACTAGTCTTGAGCTCCAAGTGAAGGCTCTAGTTGCGAATGCGCTGGAGGAGCAAGGAATGTCTACGGAGCCACGTATATTAGTGACGCTGCCGGGAGAACTGGTATTAGTTGGTAGCCCTCCAAAAGTTCCTAGCAGCCAAGGTTCCACTGCAGCCACAACCCCAGTCGATCTCATACAGGAACCTACTAGTTGCACCTTGGTGTTTCTCAACGGCCGGCAAAACACTGTGATGGAGGTGGCAACGGGTGTGGCACATCCTCCCGGTGGCTTACACCACAATAATAAGATACCGTCGGAATACACTAGGGTCGAGGAGCATACAGTGAAGCCCGAGTTCATGCAATGGAGGATAGACTACGCAACTCCAGAGGGGCTGGTGTTACTCGGAGACGTTATGGGGTAGTTCATCCTCTGGCACAAATGGGACATTATATTGACTGCTTCTTCGCCGCATCTCCCTCTCCCAAATTTAGAGCGAGTTGTTGAGGACGGGGAGATATTTTTACCGTCTCGTGACCCCCACATTCCTGAGATGCCACATTCTTCCCCGCCTCCTATCGAGCATGTGCCTGATGAGATGCCACAACCTTCTCCAGCTCGTACCGGGCAAGTGCATGATGAGATGCCACAGTCTTCTCAACAAGCACAACAGATACATGAACAATGAGTGTCTCCTAAAGAAGGTGATGCACAAGAAGATGAGGACGTGCCTGAATGGGAACTCCGAAAGAAGATTCCAATCAACATAAGGCCAGTTTATGTTCCGATCAAAGACGTCTCGTCGGTGTCCAAGTGGTATTCTCATGATCAGTTCAAGCCTGAAAACTAAGTTAAAAAAGTCCCATCACGGGGTTCTAAGGAGGCCGTCAGTAGCAAACTCCACCAAATTGCAAAGCAGTATCCAAATGTTGATGCCATCGAATGGTCAAAGGATTGCACGAAAAAATATGAAAGAGGCAAGCCCTTCCTACCAAACCGGGACATCCAGCGCCTACCACTTGGAATGAGAAGGTTCCATGCTTGGTACTTGCGTGTTCTCCCAACGAGCATAGATATCATACAAGCATGCTTTCCCACTGGCACATTTGGAAGCCCAGCCAGGAAAATTGTCTTTGACTTCAATGACATGCACACATACTTTCACCTGGGAGAAATGGAGATGAATCTAATTCGCACATGGTGCCTGTAAGTCCTTGTCCTCCCGATATGATATGAATGTAATCTTTGAATTATGTTGTAACTAACCCACGCCGTGATTTGTAGAATGCAAGTGCACATTGTCAAACAAATGCCAAGTGTGAAAGCCGGGTATGTAGACCCTCAAGCTATAGCCCAAACAAATTTTAATTACCCTAAACGGTGGACACTGGATGCCAAAGAGCTAGCAGCTACAAAGACTCTTCGGGAGAAAGAGCGCATCCGTAGTGCGAAGCTAAGGGAAGAGTCCCTTAAGGTTGCGGCATATATTGCCTTGGCTTTCAAAAATCTCCAACACCACTCTACTATATGGCTACCATACAACTTCGAGTAAGCTCAACTCTATACTTAAAGCTTTGTTTGATATATTTTATTCAATGCAAAAGGGCTTATCTAGTTCTATGATTAAATTCATGCAGCAACCACTAGATTTGTATAGCCGTCGATGTCGGGAGGAGCATGGCATGGGTCTTTGATTCATTAGATAAGGACACGGTGACATACAAAGACTCCATATCGATTCTCAAGACGTATACATATCGACAATCCTCATTAGCTTATATGTTTGTATACATACTTGTAACGTTCACTTTTGGATACTAACAAGTTGTATTTGCTAAAATAATTCGAACATGGCATTTAGGTTCTATGTCACTAATCATCATGGAAGGCATGATCCAGCAAGGAAGGAAAAGCTGGCTATAAAAATACTATGTGCGGTAAGTGTAACTTACTTCTTCAGTACTCCGTTACATGGCTGTCAAAAGCACTACTAAACATTTTCATATGCAAAACACACAGTGCCCCAAGCAGAAGCCTAGGAGTGTACATTGTGGATACTATATATGTTCTATAATGGGTAACACCGGTGCCTACAGGAGACACCCCTTAAGGGTAAGTTTGAACCTCTTCACCCATAGTATAAAAACTTCGTAAATGGTATAAAATACTAAACCGAAACTTATTTTCTTATAGTGGAGAGAAGAGAAAGGAATGAAAAAAGACCCATACAAGGATGACCAACTCTTAGAGCTCGTCGGCGACCTTTGCAACTTCATATTGGACCAGATTGTACACGTCAGAGGCGCCTACCATGATCGAGAGTCTGAGTTAGGTACAAATCCTCAAGTACCAACACCTTCGTGAGACAGAAAGGCTAGTTCTAGGACGTTGATAACAATGTGCATGTAATTTGTATATTTAATGATGGATTGTATATATTCAAGTGAATTGGACTTGTAATTATAGTTTATAGAATACTCTTATGTTTGTAGTCGCGGTCGTGGGGTGTTCGGCAACGCGAACGCTGGTCACGGGGCGTTTGGCAACGCGAACGCGGTTCGGAACGTTGGTTGTGGGACGTTCGGCAAAGCGATTTTGAATTGAAAAAATGATTTTTTTTTTCGGGAAAACGTACTGTAGGGGTAGTTCTAGATTGAACCGCCCCAACAAATACCCGTTGGTAGGAGCGGCTGGTACTACAGCCGCCCCTACAAATTGATTTGTAGGGACGGCCTGGGAACCGCCCCTACAAATACATGATTTGTAGAGACCCTTGCGTAGGGACGGCTGGGTAAACCGCCTCTACAAATGGTCTACAACCGCTCCTACAAATGCTTTTTGACGTAGTGTGGAAATGGTGTTATTTCAGAGGCAGGCTCCTTAAGTGTAACACCCGAGAATACATGGCATAAATACAAATGTTAATATGGATCAAGTGTTTTATTTAGCGAAGGTTGACCGTCTATAAAGGAAGATTAAAAAATTTACTTTTTGATCCACTGCTCGGATGGATGAATGGAGACCACGGATGCATAGAGCTCGTCTTTCCGTTTGACTACTTATTCATATTAATCGGAGTTCGGATCATTGAGTTATGTTCTTAACAAGGTATAGAAAGGAAAGAAAAGGCCACAGCACCACGCGAGCTACAGTGACCATCAGCCAAATACAGTACCCGAGTTGGAGTTCATGCCATGGCGTGGTTTTCTTTCTCTCCGTATTTTTTTTCTGCCGAACCCTACCCTTGGACAACCCTACAGCCATAGCACCCCTGTACACGCAAAGGAGGAAAAGAAAGAAGAGAGAATAAGGAAGAAGAGAGGGACTAGGGCTACCATCGCCGACATGGCCATTCTTCTCCGAGAAAATCCATCGAACTGATGACCCCATCGTAGCACTGATGGCCCCATCGTAGCAACGAGGATAGCCGTGTGGTGAAAAGAAAAAAGGGAGTAGATCGCCGGAAATTTGACATCGTGCTCACTGTTGTTGCCCTAGGTGAAATGCCAAATCTTAATCCACATCTCTTAATCAGTTTTTTTTGGATGAAATCATCGAATTAGAAGGGATTTATTAGTCGGAGGAACTCTCGAAATTCCCAAGTAACCCAAGGATTGGGTATATAGTGACGCCACACTATATGTATGTAACTACTCTCACCTATATGTGATCCTAGTAACCCAAGGGATGAGATGAGCATTGAGTGTGTGATCCTACTACCTATCTTGGACAGTACATAGAAAGAGTATGTGAGTATACGTAGACTATTTGGACATACACCTATATTTATGAATTATGCAACAGTATGTAAGTATAACAACATACTAAATAATAGGACATGCTTTAAACTTTTCTTGTATTTCACTTTGAAGTTTATGACAATGTGTAAATAGAGAAATAAGAAAAATGGTAAATGAGTATGCTGTCATATATACACATAGTGGTACATTGACGATGCGAGTAGCTACAAGTTTGTGTAGAAAAAACCGTCATACTATACTGTACCATAACAGTTTATTTGCTGGTTGCCAATGGCAAAATACTAAACTGGAATGAGAAATGGTTCCGTCAATAACGATAGTATCCTTCAGGTTGCAGCAATTTGTGAAATTATCCTCTTGATTGTACATGAACTCCATTGTCCTTGTCAAGTTGAATATCCATGGTCCCGAGCCATCCAGGCTAGGACTCTGGTCGTTCGACCGGCGACCATGCCTGGGATGTATTTCACCGCTCCCCTCGATGGCCCGGCCGGGGTCCGTGTCGCCTGCCCTCACTGTCGCCCAATGGACGTCATCATCATGCCGGGCCCGACGTCGGTTGCTGATGACGCTGCAAGCGTCTTAGTTCGGCCCGAGCCGTTCGCGCATAGGGGGCCAATGAGGAGCGGGCGTCAAGTCAGGCCGTGGCGCAGCTGCGGCCTCCTGTCCCACACTTGGCGGCTGTAGCGGTGAGCGGATGGAGCGATTCGTCTGGTGCGTCCCCACTCCCCTGGTGGGGAGAGAGGCCACAAGTCGGTGTCGCAATGCGGAGCTCTCCGCCTGTTGAACGGCGGCAATTTCCACCAGTGCCCGAAGGTTTCGGTGGATCACCTATTCTCGGGGGTCGTTCGGCTCGGGAAGGCCGCGCAAAAGCATTGCCGCGGCGGCGATGTTCTGGCCAGCCTGATCGAACTATTGGGGATCGTTCCCCTCGTCCATGATGTTGCCCTGGACCGGGCGGGCGTGACCCCGGGCGCCGCTCGCTAGGTTATGTGCAGGAGGTGCGGCGTGGTGCGCTGAGCGCGCCGACGCTAGTGGTGGCTGGTTCTGCCGCCGTTGTCGTAGCTCCTCGCCGTGTTCTTGTGAGAGCGCGAGGGCCCTCGCATGAGGGTCCAGAGGGGTGTGAGTCTGCAAGGACTCCGCTACCACCGGTGGCTGTCTCGGAGCATCCGCCGTGGCGCACTCCCGAGACGAACGGTGGCTAGGTGCCTCGTCGCCGATGCTGGAGCCGTCGCTTTCAACCTCGTCATCCAAGAGCTCGTGGAAAGTGGTGGGAGCATAGCTCACCATTCCCACGAATTCGGATGTGAAAGGGGGCGGCGCCAGCATCCTTTGGAGCCCCCGAGCGTACGCGTCCGTGGGGGACGCGAGGACGTAAAGGAACCGGTCGCATGGTGGTCGCGGCGTGGACAACGGGGTCCCTCCGGATAATTGGCGAAAGATAGCAAATAGCAAGTAAATAACAGTATGTATGTTACTCACAGCGGGGTTTGAACAGAGCGTTTGCTCAGAATGAAGCGCAGGCGCCTCGTCGTTGAAGTTGCCGGGAGTCCCGGAGCCGATGGAGGGTGCCCCTCCAACGGGCGCCGGGATGGGTGCCTCCTTGCGGAGGCGCAGCACACCGAGCTGGTCGGCGATGAAGTCCAGGCTTCCGAAGAGGAAGGCCTAGGACGGCTCGAAGATGGGTGGAACCCACATCCCAACAGGTCGCATCGCTTGAGCCCATCATGGCGAGGATGGAGAAAAAGTGGGCCATCCGATGACCAAAAGCGTGATCGTACGACGTCATCCCCACGGATGGCGCCAACTATCGGTGCAGAAAGTGACCAACGCGTAAATATTTGTAGTTTTACCGTACGTTGTGATCGGATGTGGCCTAGCACTCAATGACACAGGGTTTATACTAGTTCAGGCAACGTGCCCTACGTCCAGTTTGAGTCGGTCGGCGACTTTATTCCTGAGCCTAGGTGCTCGAAGTTTGTTGTAGGGTTACAAACAAGAGGGAGATAGATGGGGGTGCTAGAGCTCGGGTCGGACTCTGGTCTAAAGGGCTGAGAGTAACGGGAGCTCCGCTATGTGCTAAGTGTTCGAACGTCTGTTGTTCGTTGGAACCCTTAGTCGTTCGGATTGCTGGAGTGTGTTTCAGTTGTAGTGAGATTGATTGATCCCCCTATTGGGAGAGAGTGCGTCCCCTTTTATAGATGAAGGGGACGACCTTACAAGCGAGAGAGAGAGAGAGAGTACGTATGCTACTGAGTCTTGTTGCCCATGCCGTCGGGTACAAGATGATGGTAGGCGCCCACAACACTATTGTTGTCAGAAGCATGTGGGAGGTTTTACCCTATTTACCATGTACGATAAATGACGGTGCCCACAACACTATTGATTCCAGAGGCACGTGGGGAGTCTTACCGTGTTCGCCTGATATGGGAATTGATGGCGCCCATAACACTATAGGGCAAAACATCGGCGCCCACAACACTGCTTGGGTTCTGACATGCCTGGAAGGTTGCAGGGTGCCCTTCTGCCATGCTCTATCGGTACTGTCCTGCAGGTGTACAGGGTATGGTCCTCCGTACTACGGTTGACTTGAGCATCCTGCTTTACTTGCTCCGCCCGTTTCCTGGTCCTCACCGAGTAGGCGTCCCCGGTCGGTTGGTCCTAGTTGGCTCTGACTGTTCCAGTCGGAGAAGAGCTGTAGGTAGAGGTTTGGTGCGTCCCCAGTCAGAGACGCGGATCGGAGTCAGAAGCGGCGTTGGCCAGACCTTCCGGTCGGAGAGGCGGGCCGGAGTCGGAAGCGAGCATTGTTCCTCCTTGGCCAGGCCTTCCAGTCGGAGAGGCGGGCCGAAGTCGAAAGCGAGCGCTGTTCCTCCTTGGCCAGGCCTTCCAGTCGGAGAGGCGGGCCGGAGTCGGAAGCGAGCGCTATTCCTCCTTGGAAAGGCCTTCCAGTCGGAGAGGCGGACCAGAGTCGGAGGCGAGCGTCGTTCCTCCTTGGTCAGGCCTCCCAGTCAGAGAGGCGGGCCGGAGTCGGAAGCGAGGCCTTCTGACCGGAGAGGCGGGCCGGAGTCAGAGGTGAGCGTCGTTCCTTCTTAGCCAGGCCTTCTGGTCGGAGACCGGATCGCTCTTCTGGCATGTCATTCAGGTAGTTTTGGGCCGGCCCAGGAGTTGTGCATCGTTCGTAACGTCGTCTGCTGAACTAAGCCTTTACTGAAAAATTGGTCCATAAGGAACTCCGAACTTATGAACCCGACGTAATTGAACCAAAAAAAAGATAATAATGTTTACGGACGGTGCCAAGAAATCGTAGCTGCTCCACCGCTCAAACAATAATGCATATGCATATATACGCACGAGGCACACGAGGTGGTCCCTGCAACCAGTAAAAAACAAGAAAAGATAGCAACGCTGCAGAAGCATCCATGGTTTCTCCTCTCGCCAGCAGCCAAATAGCTAGTATGTAGTCAGCAGCTTCAGTACGCGTAGCTGACACACTGACAGAAACTTTAACTCCGAGGCCTTGTTTAAATTGAGGTTAGAAATCAGTATTTGGCACGGTAGTATTTTCGTTTGTATTTGATAATTATTGTCCAATCATGACCTAACTAGGCTCAAAAGATTCGTCTCGTAATTTACAATCAAACTGTATAATTAGTTATTTTTTTATCTACATTTAATACTTCATATATGTGTCCAAAGATTTGATGTGATGGAGAGAGACTGAAAAAACTTGCAATCTAAACAAGGCCTGACTGAGAGACCGTATTCATTGTTCAGCCCCATCCAAAACTTTACGCCCTGTCATATTAAAATGTTTAACACATTGAGTATTAAATATATACTAAAAAATAACTAATTGCATACTTTACAACTAACTTACGAGATGAATCTTTTAAGCCAAATTAGTTCATAATTTGATAATAAAGTGCTACAGTAACACACGTGCTAATGATGGATTAATTAGGCTTAATAAATTCGTCTCGTGATTTTATGACAGATTCTGTAATTTATTTTTTTATTAATATCCGAATACCCTACCCATGTAACATCCGATGTGACATCCTAAAATTTTATAAAAACCTCAGTTAATATAGCCTGCATATGCAGAAGACAAGTAACCGACCTGCGTGGTGTATCTATCGATCCATCAGTTAATATAAGATGTCTCATCAATTTAGCCCAAATGCTATGCTTGTGGCATGGTGGTAGAATTTTTTTTCTCACTCTCAGCATGCTTGGATTGCAAGGTGATACCAGGAGAGTGTGTTGTTTCACAACATAAGCTTTTGGTGGCAGATTTTCGTTTTAAGGTGCGTGGCCGTAGGGATAAACAAGCTAAGATTGAAAAAACAAAGTGGTAGAAACTGAAAGGGGAGGCGTCAGAGATATTCAGGGAAAGAGTTATCAAAGAGGGCTCTCGGAAGGAAGAACACGACATAAACAACATATGGGAGAAGATGGCAACCAACATTCAGAAGGTGGCCTCTGAGGTGTGTGGAGTAACCAAAGGAAGTGGAGGCGAGGCTAAAGATACTTGGCGGTGGAACGAGGAAGTCCAAATGGCTATTAAGGAGAAGAAAGAATGCTATAGACGCTTGTACCATAACAGGAGTGTGGACAACATAGAGAAGTACAAGATGGCAAAGAAGACTGCAAAGCGAGCTGTAAGTGTGGCAAATGGTAGAGCATACGAGGATCTTTACCAACATTTGAGTACGAAGGAAGGAGAGAAGGACATTTATAGGATGGCTAGGGTTCGTGAGAGAAAGACACGGGACTTCAACCAAGTTAAGTGCATTAAGGATGAAAGGGAGCATCTCTTGGTGAAGGAGGATGAGATCCGACATCGATGGCAAGAGTATTTTGACAAATTGTTCAATGGCGAGAATATGGATATAACCTTTCAGTTGGATGACTCTTTTGATGACACCAATAGGCGCTTTGTGCGGAGAATCCAAGAATCTGAAGTCAGAGATGCGTTGAAAAGGATGAAAGGAGGTAAGGCGATGCGACCGGATGGTATCCCAATCGAGGTGTGGAGATGCCTCGGGGACATAGCTATAGTGTGGCTAACCAAGCTGTTCAACCATATTTTTCGATCGAACAAGATGCCTGATAAGTGGAGGAGAAGTATATTGGTATCGATCTACAAGAATAAAGGGGATATTCAAAGTTGTACTAATTACCGCAGAATTAAGTTGATGAGCCATACTATGAAGTTATGGGAGAGAGTTATCGAGCATCGCTTGAGAGCAATAACGTGGGTCTCTATGAACCAATTTAGTTTCATGCCCGGAAGGTCAACCATGGAAGCTATTTTCTTAATAAGACAAGTTATGGAGCGGTATAGGGAGAAGAAGAAGGACCTACACATGGTTTTTATTGACTTGGAGAAGGCTTATAATAAAATATCAAGGAATATTATGTGGTGGGCTTTGGATAAGCATAAAGTCCCAACGAAGTACATCGGGCTCATTAAGGACATGTACAACAATGTTGTGACTAGAGTTTGAACAAGTGATGGAGACACAGATGACTTCCCGATTAGGATAGGACTACATCAAGGGTCAGCTTTGAGCCCTTATTTGTTTGCTTTAGTGATGGATGAGGTCACAAGGGACATACAAGGGGACATCCCTTGGTGTATGCTTTTCGCGGACGATGTAGTGCTAGTTGATGAAAGCCGGACAGGAGTGAATTAAAAACTGGAGTTATGGTGGGAGACTTTGGAGTCCAAAGGTTTTAGACTCAATAGAACTAAAACTGAGTATATGAGATGTGACTTCGGCACTACTACTCGGGAGGAGGAATGTGTTAGTTTGGAAGGTCAAGTAGTGCCTAGGAAGGATACCTTTCGATATTTAGGATCAATGCTACAGAGGGACGGGGATATTGATGAAGATGTTAGCCATAGAATCAAAGCAGGGTGGATGAAGTGGCGGCAAGCGTCTAGTGTCCTATGTGACAAAAGGGTACCAAAGAAGCTAAAATGCAAGTTTTATAGGACGGCGATTAGACCTGCTATGTTGTATGGTGCAGAATGTTGGCCTATGAAAAGACGATATGTTCAACAGCTAAGTGTCGCAGAAATGCGTATGTTGCGTTGGATTTACGGTCATACAAGAAGGGATCAAGTTCGGAACGATGATATACGGGATAGATTAGGGGTAGCGCCAATTGAAGAAAAGCTTGTCCAACACCGGTTGAGATGGTTTGGACATGTCACTACTGGATTAAGGCGCTTTGCCGGGTGCCGAATGCACCCGGCAAAGGCTACTTTGCACTCGGCAAAGCCTTTGCCGGATGCAGCACTCGGCAAAGAGCCTCCGGCAAAAAATAAGTCGGCAAAGATTTCTTTGCCGGGTGCTTTTTATCGGGCACTCGGCAAAGACTTTGCCGAGTGCAAACCCGGCACCCGACAAAGAAAAGTGGTCGTTACGGCGCCGGCTCCGTCATCCCTTGCTTTGCCGGGTGCCATGTCAGAGGCACCCGGCAAAGATTTTTTTAATTTTTTTTCAAATTATCTTTGCCGGGTGCCGTGACGGGAGGCACCCGGCAAAGAATTTTTTATTTTATTTTTATAATTTCTTTGCCGGGTGTCGCACCACGGGGGCACCTGGCAAAGAGTTTTTTATTTTTTTCGTAATTTCTTTGCCGGGTGCCAGGTCATGGAGCACAGCTTTGCCGAGTGCCAGGGCCAGGGCACCCGGCAAAGTCTCAAAAATTAATTTTTTTTATTTTGTTTTTTGATTCTATAATCACAAACACAGCATATAAAAGATATATATCACATCTGAAGCATCACAAAGACAATATAGCATATATATATATATCACATCCATCTCATCACAAACTCAATCCCACACATATATATCACATCGCGAATACAATACCTCACATACACGACATCACAAACATAATAGGTCCAATTACCATCGAAACACGTCGATAGTGGATCACAGTGCATCACATGTCCATCAAGCGGTAAAAAAGAGATACAAACTAAAGGTGGGGAGGAAACTGAGTGCCTGGTGAAGGAAACTCGGCACCGCCTGCTTGCGCCTGAGATGGGTCATTCGAACCCGCCGACGGAGGCTGCATAAAGGACAAGATATTTTGGCGCTTAGAGTGGGTCATCTAATGAAAGCACTAGTCGAAGCAATATGGATTCATACTCACTGGACTAGCTACAACTGGCGGCGGCACTGGAGCGAACATCGGCACAGGTACACCGTTCACTTGCCCAAAGTTCTGCAGGAACATCGTAATCTCCGCCAGCTGCTTGGCCTATCTCTCCTGCTCGGCCCGCTCGGCTTGTCTTTCCCGCTCGGCCACCTCAGTCCTCGCCGCTAGGTCCCGCAGCTCCTGAGCCATCCTTTTGTTATCGGCCTGCAACATTTCAATCGAATGTTTTAGTAATGTAAAGGTAACTAAGTTATGTAAAGATCAATGTACGAAGAGTTAAACTGGACTAACCTAGAGTGCGTCGACCCGCTGCTGTGAAGGGGACGGCCGTTGGCATATGGCCGGGCCTCCACTCAGGGTACTTGCTCGGATCTGGGGGAGGGAGGGAACAGAGCCGGACTCGAGGGTGCCATCGCCAAGCCAGTACCGCCCATGCTTCTTGCCCTGTCCAATCCTCATGACAGTCGTGCCATCAATGTCGTCGGTGCTCGGATCCCAGTCTGGCCCCTGGACCGACCTTGCGTCCGACGCGTAGGAGCTGATGCGGGTGTGGGCGCTCGGGTTGCTGTACGACTTGGGTGGGTCATCCGGGCTGAAGGTGACAGCGGAAGTCGCCTTTCCCTTGCGGGCCAGTCCATACGCCATGAACGTGGACAAAGGCTGGCCACCATGCGACGCCGACTGCGAGAAAGACAACAAGATGATTAGAAGTAACATACAGAATGGAGCATCAGAATACTAAAAATGAATTCACGTACCCAAGCTTGCTTGTACGCGCCGAGGCTGCGGCTGCCTTGGTGGTGTGTGGGGCCTGTCGCCTGCAAAGCCCGCTCCCGGTGGGCTTCGTGTTCCTGGATATAACCCTCTGTGAACCACCTGTCCATGATCATCTCCCAGCAGTCGGCAAAGGACTCGCACCACCATGGAATCATCTACATGTCATAAAGAATTTGAGATGTAAGACGACCAAATGAAAGCTACTTAATCTCAAAACGAATTAGTATTATTCTTCTTCATTTACCTCAATGTACTATTCCCGGGTCAGAGGCATCTGTCTTGCCTGTGTCTTGCTGACTTTCTGACCAAGTCGCGTGGCGTAGTACTTGATGATGCAAGTGAGGCGCTCCTCGTAGTGCATGTCGCTGATGCGTTTCCTGGCACTTTTCACCAAGTTCTTCTCCGCCCTCTCCTCCTGTCCCTCTTCACACCTGAAAAAAGTCTGCAGACAGACACAATGTATCAATTCATTATGTCAAAAAGTGTCAAATGAATGCGATGTATTGATCAAAGTTGTGTGAACGAGACTTACCTAGAACTCTCTCCTGACCCGCTCCTGCTTGTCTTCATAATCTGCGTCGGGGGCAGATTTGTAGTGGTCCTATGATTTGGCCGGCCCCACAGTCCCCTTGTGCGTGACAATGTCAGGGTAATAGTGCCTGCACAGAAGCCCCAAGATGTGGTTGGGGTTGCGTGAGTCACCAGGCGACACAACCTCCCAGTGCCTGCACAAGTCATTAACAAACATTATTAGTTTCTCTGACAATTTTCAATAGGTTATATGAAGTAGCTGTGATTAAATCTAAAGTTAGTTACCTGTCCCCCTGGGGGTGGATCACTAGGCGTAGGGGAGGAAGCGGAGGCCCAGGGAGTTTTGAGGGACCTCGTAAGTAGGGGCTAGCCACAGCA
Source organism: Miscanthus floridulus (assembly GCF_019320115.1). NCBI lineage: Eukaryota > Viridiplantae > Streptophyta > Magnoliopsida > Poales > Poaceae > Miscanthus > Miscanthus floridulus. Next base: position 11,476,401 of record NC_089595.1, read on the forward strand.
GAGGCAGTGGAACTACTTCCGGCCTCATCGCCCTCCTATGCCTCTCCCTCGCTGTCCGTCGCCCGAACCTCGTCCGTCGCCAGAACCTGCTCGTCCTCCGAGGAGTTCGTGGTATGGCGCTCCTCCAGCACGTCACGCGGCCAGACTAGAGGAGGCCGACCCCTCCTACTGCCTCTCCCGCTGCCGCTGCTCCTGGCCCTCTGCCTCCTCCCATCCGATGCATTCTCTCCGGCATCTGCGTCCTGATGTGCTCTCTGGTACCTCGAGTTCACGTTCCTTGGCCCACTGCCGCCCGCCATCTTTGTTCAATCACCTGCAATTAAAAAGAAACAAACAAGACATCATTACATGTATTAGAAATAGATGCTAAGTAAATAAACAAAACACAATTACAAAATAACATAGTATTACATGTATTAGAAGTAATCATCATTATTGGGATTATCTGGATCATATGTCTCGTCATCACTATCAAAATTGTCCAAATAAACAAGACTATTCGAAGGTTCAATGTTGCCTTCATCGTCATCATCTAAATGTAATCGCTCAAGCATTTCTATGTCCTTGGCATTTTGCACCTCGTCTCCTTCTTCCTCGTCATCAACCCTTTCATTGTCTACTTCCATTCCAATCGCCTCGGTTAAGTCTATCACCAACCTCCCTTGTAGCCCATCTTCTTGAAAGAACTCTCCATCATATGTGTTTGGGTTGAAGTTGTAATCTTCATCGTTTGGGACAGCTAGTCTACCATGTGGCGATACCTGGTGCACAATAGACCAACCCTAAAGAGCCTTGTTGCCTTGGCATGCGTATGACAAACAATAAACCTGCATGGCCTGATCCGCCACAATAAAGACATCTTTTCCTTGATAGATGGAATCGTGTCGAATCTCGACTTGACAATATTAGGGCTCCGTTTCGTTAGTCGAGGATTGAACCAGTGGCATTTGAACATGATGAGACGAAGAGGTTTCGAACCATAAAATTCAAGTTCATAGATATCTTCAATTATGCCATGATACTCGAGGCCATCAGTGCCGGGAGTACAAACTCCGCTGTTTGTGGTTTTTCGATGGGGCCGAGCTCGCTCATAGCTTCTTGTGTGAAAGTGATATCCATTCACATCATAACCTGAATAAGTTTTCACCTTACCGTCGAAGCCATTTGCAACCTGTCTCAACTCCTTACTCATAGTTGCATCGGTTTGGGCCTGCAAGCGCAAGAAGGAAAGATTGCCGGACTAAGTACGCGAAACTCGGAATCTCGAACTAGGTATGAGGTAAATTGGACAATACATTTGTTTTGAACCAAGAAATGAAATCGGGCCTCCTACTCCTGGACCCCGTGAAAGAAGGGTGTCGGTTTACCGTGGGGTAGGATCCCTTGGTTGATTCCAGGATACACGAATAAATTCCCTGTGCAAACGAGAAAGAATCAGTTGGATGTAGAATAGTGACAGCGTATTTAAACAAGTTCTTTGAGAACTTACGCAATGAACGACTTCACCTCGGGTAGGTTGTGGAACACATATAGCATGATCATGCGCCACTCTTCATTTTCCAACCTCTTATTGGTCGATCCACTTGACCTACCGAGTTGCCCTTGGAAAAGGCTAAGGTTGGATTCATTCTCGTCAACATTGTAGCGAGGGAGTGGATTATGCATGCTAGGAAGGTTCTTCGTGTAGTATAGCTATGTGAAGTTTGTCACCTCCTCCAGAATAGAAGCCTATGCAATGGAAGCCTCAATTTTGGCTTTATTTCTACATTTTTTGCGAACGGCCTTCAGACATCTCTCGATTGGGTAGCACCAACGGGCCTACATGGGCCCCCCATACGTGCCTCATACGGGAGGTGCACAATCAAATGCTGCATCGGCAAGAAGAAGTCAGGTGGAAAGATCTTCTCCAACTTACAAAGCAACTCAGGTGCCACTTTCTCCAAGTTTGCAACCACGGTCCGAGATAGCTCCTTGGCACAAAGCTGGCGGAAGAAATAGCTCAACTCTGCCAGCACTAGCCAGAGATGCTTAGGAACGTAGCCTCGTACCATCACCGAAAGAAGCCGCTCAATCCATACGTGGTAGTCATGACTCTTCATGCCGTTGACTCGCATAGTGCCTAAGTTCACTCCTTTGCTCAGGTTCGCTACATACCCATCAGGGAACATTAACGCCTTGATCCATCGTAGTACTTCCCTCCTTTGTTCGGGTTTCAAGATGAAATCGGCCTTAGGCCTTTTCCAGTTCTTACCATTTGTAGGAGGCCGCATCACTTGCTGTGGTCTATCGCACAACGTCGCTAGGTCCACTCTAGCCTTAGGGTTGTCCTTAGACTTGTTAGTGTCCATGAGTGTTGCCCAAAGTGCCTCAGCGATATTCTTTTCAGTGTGCATTACATCAATGTTATGGGGCAGTAGAAGGTCATCGAAATAGGGGAGCCTCGTCAAGCCGGACTTATGAGTCCACATGTGTTGCTCACCATATCCCACAAAACCACCTTCTTCATTGGGCAAGAGAGCATCTATCTGAGCATGAACCTCGGCACCAGTCTTCAAGTGCGGTCTAGGGTCCGTGACTGCGACACCTTTCCTGAAGTTCTTGGTGTCCTGTCGGAATGGATGGTTGGAATCTAGGAATTGACGATGTTGATCGAACGACGAATACTTACCACCCTTCTTCAACCAAATGAACCTCACAGCTTCCTAGCATATTGGGCACGGGAACTTCCCGTGAACACACCAGGCGCTGAATAACCCATACGCCAGGAAGTCATACATGGAGTACTGGTACCAGACGTACATTTTGAAGCTTTTCTTTGTAGCTCGGTCATATGTCCATACCCCTTCATTCCAAGCTTTGATCAACTCATCAATCACAGGCTCCATGAACACACCCATCTTACTCCCTGGGTGCCCGAGAATTATCAACGTCAAGATCATGTTATGTCGTTGAAAGGCGACGCTAGGGGGGAGATTGAGGGGGATAACAAACATGGGCCAACATGTGTAAGGGGCAGACATCATGCCATAAGGATTGAACCCATCTATTGCCAGCGCGACACGTACATTACGAGCCTCATCGGATTTCAAACGATGCTTGTCATTAAAGCTGGTCCATGCTTCACCATCAGATGGATGCACCATCTTGTCAGGATGGTTGCGTTTGTCATTCTTGTGCCACGTCATCTGTTTCACGGTTTCCTCGGTCATGAATAGCCTTTGAATCCTCGGCACGAAGGGAAGGTGCCATAGGACTCGGGCGGGTATCTTAAGCTGGGTCTTCTGGCCACCACCGTCACCAGACTCTACCTCTAGGAACCTGGAGGCTTTACACTTCGGACAGTACTTTGCCTCCTTGAGTTCTTCCCGAAATAGGACACACCTGTTCGGACAAGCATGTATCTGCTCATATGGCATCTTTAGTGCTTTAAGGAGCTTGTGTGCCTCGTACATGGTCTTTGGCAACACGTGGTTTTTTGGAAGCAGGGTGCCAACCACGGCCAACACCTTATCGAAGCCTTCTCGACTCCAGTTTAAATCGGACTTCAACCCCATCAAGCGACTTATGGCATCCAGCTGGGAGACCTCAGAATGAGTGTGAAGGGGTTTCTGTGCCGAGTCCATCATGTACTTGAACGCATCTACGGCTGCCTGCATCTCTACCTCCTCACGTCCTTCAGCAAACTATGCTTGGTGAATGTCATCTACCATGTCTGCTACCCCAGCATCAGCATCGAAAGCCTCGACGCGTTGTCTCACCACCTCCTCTCTCATACGATCGGCTTCACCATGGTGGACCCACCGGGTGTAGTTTGGCGTAAACCCATTCTTGTGCAGATATGTACCCATGAGTTCCTTGTCTAGCATTCTCCTGTTACCACACTTGTTGTAGGGACACAAAGCCATTTTTGGGAATTTTGTGGCCTTGCCAAATGCACGATTCAAGAAACGATCGGTCTTCTGCATCCATTCATAGCTGGCATCACCCTAACTTGTCCGGCCCGTGTACATCCACTGACGGTCCTCCATCCTCTAGCATATATAACATCACCACATGTGACCATCAATTGCATCTACGCGGTGTCCCTACTCTCTAATAGGTGAGGATAGGTCCTAATCCCACCCGTGGATGCATAGATGAGGTTAGTTTCCATGCTCCGCTCCTTTCCAAGATGGAATTTCAGCAGCACCTCCCCGCCGTTCTCCTGATACATGTCCTGCAAGGGAGAGTGTGTATCCGGAGAACAACAGAGAGGTGATGCCGAAACGCCGTCTTGAACCGGAGCGGAGCATGAAAACTAACCTCAACTACGCATTCGCGGGCTGTCCAAAAAGCGTGGACAATCCGAAATAGATACGGTCACAGATATGCAAAGGTCCGCATATCTCCGATCGTATCTCTTTCGAACGGGAGACACCTAACTAGGTTACGCGACCAAAAACCACATACGGATAGAGGGGTTATACCTAGGGTGGCGGTGAGGTCCGAGTAGCGGGGCGGTGGAGAGTTGGTGCAGTGGCGAGTCGATGCGGTGCAGGAAGACCCGCAGCGCCGACGAAGACGATCGGGGTCGCCGAGTCCCTCCCACAGGTCCTCCTGCAAAAAAGGGCAAAAATGGTTAGTGTCGACTCAAAATTTCGGCAGCACCTTCCCTGCACGGGGAGGTTCCCAAAACCTACAAAAAACATGACACGAAGGCCAACAACCACATATATACCAAATATGGCACGAAGGCCAACAACCACATATATACCAAACATGGACACGAAGGCCAACAACCACCAATATATCAAGAGGAGCCATGTACTTTAGTTCTCTTTCCATGCACATGAAAGTATTGAAGTAGTACAACAACAATTACTACTAACCCAACAACTACTACTAACACTACTACTAACAACTACTTAACTACTAACAATGCTAATAGTAAGAACTACTTAACTATTAACAACTACTACTACTAACCACTACTACTTACTAACTACTACTATTTACTAACCCTACAACTAACACTACTAACTACTACAACTAACACTACAACTAAAACTACTAACTACTACTACTAACACTACAACTAACTACTACTAACACTACTAACTACTACTACTACTACTAACACTATAAGGGTAGGGCTTACCTTGGCGGCAAGAACGGCAAGAGCGAGGGCCGACGACGACGGCGGGGATGACCGCAGCAGCGCGAGGATCAACGGCCGGTCCGAACGGCGCAGGGATCGACGGGCGGTCGGGTCGGCACCTTCCTCTTCTTCCTCCTCCCCCTTCTCTTTCTTCCTCATCTTCCTCCTCCCCTTCTCTTTTTTCCTCTTCCTCCTCTCCTTTTTTTTCTTCTTCTTCCTTCCTCCTCCCTTCTTCCACCTACCTCCTCTACTACTGGCCGGCTGCGGGAGGAGCCCGGCGGCCAGACCATGGGCAGCCGGCCTCGTCGGGGACGGCCGGCGAGGTGGGGCCGCGTGGCCGCCGCGGCCAGTGAGGCTGGGGCGCCGGGGCCAGGCAGGAGCGCCGGCCGAGCGCCGGCCGAGCCGAGAACCGCCGGGGTCGTCGGGGCGGGGCCACGGCCGCGGGGCCGCCGGATCCGGGCTGGAGCGCCGACCGACCACCGGGGCGAGCGCCGCTGGGCGTGGGCGCGGCTCGCGCGGGCGCTGGGCCACCGGTGCCGGCGCCGCGTGGTCGCCGGGACTGGGCGGCAGAGCAGCGAGGCGCGGGAGAGGCGCGGGCGCGGCGGCGACGGCTGCGGACCGCAGGCGCGGGGTCGGTCTGCTGGAATAGAATAGGGTTGGGACGGGCCGGCCTTTTTAGTCATGCGCCTTTGCCGGGTGCCAGGTGACGACGGCACCCGGCAAAGAATTTTTTTAATTTTCTTTTTAAATTTCTTTGCCGGGTGCCCCATGACCCGGCACCCGGCAAAGGCTTCTTTGCCGGGTGCCCTGGGTGGCATCCGGCAAATTATTTTTTTGTTTTTGTTTTTTTGACCCCATTTTTTTTGTGGGGACTTGCTACAGTAAATATATCCCTGTTTCAAAATTTGGGACAATTATGAGTTCTTTAACAATATTTCCTTAATTTTTTCCGTTGCATTGAATTTTTTCGACTATTCCAAATTTGAACTGCATTGAATGACGAAATTCCATTAATTCATGTACCTGCAATTCATGTACCTGCAGTTCAAATTTGGAATAGTCGGAAAAATTCAATGCAACGAAAAAAATTAAGGAAATATTGTTAAAGAACTCATAATTGTCCTAAATTTTGAAACAGGGATATATTTACTGTAGCAAGTCCCCACAAAAAAAATGGGGTCAAAAAAATAAAAACAAAAAAATAATTTGCCAGGTGCCACCCAGGGCACCCGGCAAAGAAGCCTTTGCCGGGTGCCGGGTCATGGGGCACCCGGCAAAGAAATTTAAAAAGAAAATTAAAAAAAATTAAAAAAATTCTTTGCCGGGTGCCTAACGGCGTGGCACCCGGCAAAGGCTGACGGCTGCTGGCCGCCGTCAAGCCGGCCACCTTTGCCGGCGGCCATATTTTGCCTAGTGGCCGGCACCCGGCAAAGACCAATTTTTGCCGACGGCTGGAATTTGCCGAGTGCCTGGCACCCGGCAAAGGCTTCTTTGCCGGAGGCCTTTCTTTCCCGGGTGTCGCCAGGCCTGGCACCCGGCAAAGAATTTATTTGCCGGGTGCCCGATAAAAAGCACCCGGCAAATTTTTTTGCTCCCGGCAAATCAGCCGTTTCCTGTTGTGTGTGCAACAGAGACCTCCAGAGGCACCGGTGCGTAGTGGAATCCTAAGCCAGGATAGTAACGTGAAGAGATGCAGAGGAAGACCGAAGTTGACTTGGGTAGAGGCAATAAAAGGAGACTTGAAAGGATGGAATATACCCAAAGACTTAGCCTTAGATAGGAGTGCTCGGAAGACAGCTATTCACGTGCCTGAACCTTGATTGCTCTGATAGGTTTTAACTCTAGCCTGTCCCAACTTATTTAGGACTTAAAGGCTTTGTTGTTGTTGTTGTACTCTCTAGAGGTAGTAGAAGAGAACCAGGGAGAAAAAAAAAAGTTAGCTTCGTCCTGCTTCTCCAACAATGCGCGCATCCTCCCCAAAATACCCCCTCATGCAAGCGAGACACCACACAGTGACGATGTATATATCAGCCTGGCTTTACCACAAAAGATAGAAAAAGAGGAAAGCAGTAGGCAGCTTTGCATAATATTTCTTCGTAAACCAGAAACGATACGAACCAACCAATCAAACAGACCGATGGTTAGGTTGGGTCATGGACCCATGGCTGTATGCGGTTGCGGAGGCGAAGTAAAGGCCGGACAAGGACCGGAGAGAGAGACGCACACAGCGCCCGGCAGGACGGGACGGAACGGAAGGCATGACCCATGAGACGGACGAGAGGCACCGCGCTGCACCATCCTGACCCTCACAGTCAACAAGACTCACTTGTCAGCAGCAGCAATGCTCGTTTGAGGTTTTCAGCTCATTTTATCGGTATCATTCAGCGTTTTTCTCTAACGATAAATCATGGGCCGACTTATCACCCGCATAAATTGTCAGTCTAAGAAACAAAGACACAGCCATAGGCATATGGCGATCTTAAGGAGCGGACCGGAGCCCGGAGACCTGTCATCTCATCTGCCACTAGTAGTAAAGCCGCATAATGCTGTGTTGTTCGTGAATTTTAGAAATTTGGCTACCGTAACATTTTGTTTTTATTTAGCCATCAGTGTTCAATCATAGACTAATTAGGCTCAAAACGTTTGTCTCGTAATTTTCAACCAAACTGTGTAATTAGTTTTTTTTCATCTACATTTAATGCTTCATACATGTATCGTAAGATTCGATGTGATAACTACTGTAGCACTTTTTAAAAAACTTTTTAGAAACTAAACAAGTAGCACTAGGAGTAAAAGCTAGCACCACACCGGCCGGCCCCCTCTACCTCAACCTGTCTCGTCCGCACCGCTAACACCACCACCGCGCACGACACACCGAGCGAGCCCTGCCGTCCATGTCCATGGCGGCCTGCGGCGCCGCGTCTGACGTACGTCTCCCTTCCTTGAATCCTGGTCGCTTCTCATCCCTCGTCGTACCCTGGCGTCTTTGTCTCATCTCATCCTTGCCGCTCGCATCCTCCCCAAAATACCTCCTCATGCAACGCGTGGGGCGCAGGGCCGCTGGAGTCGTCGAGGCAGTCAAGGCACAGGGCCACCACTCCACCAGGTCGTGAGATGGCCGAGGCCCCGGTGCGTGAGGACACCGCACCGGATGCTGCACAGCTGTTGGCTTGTTATTAGCTAACGTGTTGGACATGCAAACAGGAGGATAATAATAATCATCATCATCATCCAACCGATCTAAACAACAAATATATCTCTATGGATATCGCGCGCCGCAGATAATAATAACAATATATAGGGGTCACTGTATATATGTAGCTTCAATAATTCTTTGTTGTTTATCCTTTTCTTCCATAGATGATCGATTGTGTTCAAAGTTTGGAGCTATACATTTTGTGGCAAAGTTTTGGCTATTTGAGACATCAGAAAAGTTTGATGCCATTGAAACTTACGAAGGTAAACTAGTTATAAGGACAGTCTCAGTGGGAGTTTCACTAGAGTTTCATTTGCATTTAATAGCGTGCCACATATGCACTTTTGATGACATGACAACGTTTCAATGAAGAGAGAAAAGAATTGGGTTTCATGGGATGAAACTCTCTTGGCACAGTTACCAACTCTCTATGAGTCATAGAATTAAATGTATATGAAACTATAGAATGAAACTTTCCATTGAGAGTGAAAATTTCATCCAAGTTTCATTTTATTCTATATGACATGACAGTCTTGGAAACAACGAAATGGATCTCTCCGTCGAGACTGGCTTAAATAACTATCTGTTTTGACTATTCAATTGCTCTCAAACCAAAAAAAGAAGTAATAAAAAATTGACACAATAAGTAATTACTTCACGCTACTGGTTTCTTGGAACATGCTCACCCATATCGTATGGGTGCTCATATTTTTTGGATTTATATAAAATGCTTATATAGATATTTTTTTGGATTTATATGAAGTCTCTATTATAATTAGCCTACATCAATGACCCAAACTATGAAAAAGTTTAGCTGACTTTGAGACAACACAAGTGTCATGTAATGTTGTAACCACGTGATACTTGATCCAATTTGGAATAACTATGCTGATAAACGTTTTCTTGATAAGCTACACGAATGGAGAAAAAGCACAACCAAAATAGTAAGCTAGTATATGACCCAATTTCTATGTTTTTAGTAGAAATAGGGCCTATGACGAGAGAAGCGTGGCAAAAAAAAAGCTACAAAAGATGTGTCGTTTGGCTTCTAGTTTCAACTTATATTTGCTATATACCGTTTATAATTAAGCTATACTAAACAAGCCCTTTAGTATGAACATAAGTGTATCACTTGATTCTATCTATGACTATGTAAGTGTAGAAAGCATGGAGAGCTGCTGTCAAAATGTGGATGACATGACTCATATATATATAACTCCACAAACACCCGCAAAAGTACGAAAAAGATTTATATACAAAAATAAAAGGATAATAGATAACGAGAGTATATGCTAGCGACAGCAGTTCGTGTCACTTAATCTTTTATTTAGTTTGATTGATCAATATCGACTAATTATAATAAATAGAGAAAATAAACATAAAAATGAGTCGACAGAATCAAGATAGAGCATGGTTTTTACAGTATCATTTGAACTCTAGATGGAAATCTCCCGCTGCTTTTAATGAAAGAAATTCAAAACAAACAACTGATCCCTCTTTCATATAGGTCTTTCTACTAGACCGTCGGGTGTTCGAAGGACGTCTGTCACCCGCGTGTCAAGTCTCCCCAAAACACGCGATTCCAACGAACAACAATAATCGAGTGTCGGATCCCATCAAACACTCGATTTCTACAACCACTCGATCCAGATCTAAAGATTGCAAATAAAATATATCAAGTAAATGCAAAAATTAAATTATAAAATAACAAAAAAGAATACCAGATAGTTACGATGAAGTGCAAATTGGAAGAAATTAAAAAAACAAATAAAACATACAAACAACAAATAAAAAATACAGAAAATTAACCAGATTATTTCTATAGAAGCCGAATTGGAAGATTTCAAAGGAGAACCAAATCAAACATACAAAAAAAAGCTAAAAAATGATCAGATAACTGTTCGTGTAATTCTGATCATTCTCATTAACGAATAATCAATTTACACTAATTAAACATAGAACTTACACGTAAATAGAAGCAGTAAAATATGATTCATTAAAGCGTAATCTGCTCATACTATAGAAATAAAACTGCACGTATACACACGAACATGATAGGGGCTAACGAGTGCTATATTTGTATGCAACGCGGGGCCAGCAGTCGCATGCTGTGCTGTGCTGCCATGCCTACGGCCTAGAGCCAGCTACTTGGTCTGCTGCACACGAAACATATGGGAAGAGGCAGCACGTTCGGTTGGCTGGTTCGTATTGTTGTTGGTTTGTAAAGAAGTACTGCTGACTGGTTTGTGTGAAAGAAAAATACTGTTCTGATCGAAAATTTACGATCGTTTACGATAAGCCACAGCGGCTCCGCTGAGTCCCTAGAAGAAGCGTAGCTGCATGCCTCGGTACCCGTGAAAGGCTCGTACTGCTGTTGTACGTTCACTGCTAGGCCAGAGATGAAAAACAAGAAAGAAACAGATGCGGCAGATTAAATGACAGAGGGATCGGACGGCTCAAAAAATCGAGTGTTGGACGCCCAGAAATCACTCGGACGACGGTTGGATTTAGCGTTCATATATTCATTCGTGCAAGGATGAACGACATTCTGATACATTTATTTATGTATGCAAGAACGATGACACTATTTAGTGATAATGTATATAGTAGGAAAGAGAAACACGTATACATCCATTATTCGGCAGATGCACAGACATGCATACATGGCATGTCCGCGTTATTCGTCATATTTTATTCAAGTTCTGGAGCGAGGAGCGAAGGAAGCTGGGCATGCAGCAGCAGCAGCAGCGAGCTTATCAGCCGACATGGGGCGTCTGGGCGACGGTGTCGACGAAGATGCGGACGCGGTTGGGGCGGTAATCCATGGTCACAGGCGAGCCGGTGGGCAGCACGATGATGTCGGCATCGGGCTTGTCCTTGAGGATCACCTTCTTGGCTTCCTCCACGCTGAGCCCGACCACCTCCGGCCACGACGTCTTGGGGCCGCCGCACTCCGGTGCCGCCGTCGCCGTGGAGCTCATCGGTTGTCGGTCGCGAATTGAAACTGCAAATCAATTGATGACGATAATATATAATGATGCTCTGCCCTGTGAATTAAAAGGAAATTAGCAAACTACTGGTAGCCACTATATTAGTATTGCAAAAGGCCAAAAGCGTAAGGTATAGAAAGGCTAACTCACGGGCAAGCGTGGCTTACTTATTGCGCTTCTTCTGCTACTCAGCTACTGGTTAAGCGAGTATGCACCGGTGAGGTATTTATAGAGCTGCTGCAACCAACAGGGGCAGATGTGTACGTGTGTGTGTTCTTCATCAGGATTATTGGTCTAAAGCTTGGCAGATATAATTAAACAGAAAAGAAAAAGATAATGTTGTTGATGGTGCCAAGAAATCGTAGCTGCTCACCAATAATGCATCCATTATATACGCACGAGGCACACGAGGTGGCCCCTGCAGCCAGTAGAAAACAAGAAAAGAAAAAGATAGCAACGCTACAGAAACGTGCATCCATGTTCTCCTCCCCGGCAACCAAATAGCTAGTCAGGCAGTCAGCAGCTTCAGTACGCGCAGCAGACACCGACAGAAACTTGACAATTATAGTGAATTATTAATGGTCCCTCCACGTTTTTCTCATTATATTCTTCTCCTCTTGTCGACAACTAGCTAGTCTAGGATCAGCTCATCTTTAGCTACATATAGTTGCTCCTGCTACATATCCTTGATGCTGATACATGCCTCGTTATCTGTGGATTAGATTCTGAGACGGAAGACCATAATCCTCAGGTGCCGCTTCTCCAAAAATCAGTGGAACCGGATGGGCTTTGAGACAGAAAACGTCCAGGTGACCTCGCTCTGGAACATCACTCGGCCGACCGGATTCCCCACCGCTCACTCAGCAAGTTTCATTCACCTGATATGCTGGATGTTATGGAAACATAGGAACAATGTGGTCTTCAACAATATGGCGCCCTCGTGCAATCGTCTTCGGGGAGCATGCAAAGACGCCGTGAAACCTATGGAAGTTTTGCTTGCCTATTGCTGATCGGGGTGTAGCTGCCCACTGGTGTAATGTAGTTTCCTTATGAATTAAGTCCTACAAAAAACTGTCCTGCCCCTCCTCCAATGTACTATGTCATATGTAACTGAGCAACAAGCTTTTGTTGCCCCAATGCAATTAATCAAGTTTGTGGGGAGTGCTTGTCCCCTCCGATTATCCTAAAAAAATTATTACAAGATCTATCCTAGCTAGAGAGAGATTATTCAGCTAACCTGCATAAGGAGAAACCAAGTAACCGACCGCGAATCTATCGACCGACCACTTAAACTGTCTTGTTAATTGACCCCAAATGCTATGCTTGTGGCACGGTGGCAGAATTTTTCTTCGATAAATGTAGTTTTTTTTAACTTTCAATATCACTGTCATGGACCTGCTCATGGGTTGTCCTCTGGGCCGTTCAACACGTGATGGAGTATGCACTCGGATTGATTTGGCCGGTTGGCCCATAGAACTAATAGCAACTTGTTTTACAGAAGGAATGTGAGTATCAACGCGGAGGGTGTCGGATGACCAGGGAATCTAAACTAAGCGGCGGCGGCGGCAAGAGCTCGAGGCGAGCGTACGCTCGATCTATCCCTTTCTCCTTTTCCTTGTTCTGTATACTTCATGTGTATGCATTTCCTTTATCTAGAAGCTTTCAGCTGTACTCCTGGTTGGGAAACACCTTTAGTCCCGGATTTCCAACCGGGAGTACGAATCCGGGATTAAAGGGCCCTTCCTTTAGTTCCGATTTCTCGCCCGAGACTAAAAAACCCAGTTGGTAAATACCAACCGGGGCTAAACAGGCCTCCCGGCCTAGCCACGTGGGCCGGCCCTTTAGTCCCGGTTGGTGTTACCAACCGGGGCTAAATGTTTTTTTGTTTCTATTTTCAATTGATGATTCGTTTTGGTTTTCGAATAGGTTTTTGAATACGTATTCTACGCTGCTAATAATATACGTATTCTACACGCTTATAATGTTCGAACATTTTGTACAAACTAAAGTATAAAACTAACGTATATATTACATGCATATATATATATTGTATGTTATTTTATGTACATATAATTTGTATATATATATTACAAATAAAGCTTGCATTGTAAATTCTATCATAACCTTGGGATAACAAATTTACTCCATCTGGTTTGGCTTCCATATTTCGTTCATGTCATTGTAGAACTCGCCGGCGGGGTTTAAGACCTGGTCATTAAGAAATCCTGCTATGGTCCCTTAAATTGCTTTCAGTTGGTCACGTCGTATGACTTTTTCCTTCAACCATAGAGTCTTCAATAAAAGTTAAAGGAAAAGTATTAATATATATATATATATGTGTTGGTCACGTGATTACTTATATATACGAGCAATAAAAGAAATTGTGAATATAAGAATATATTTATATAACGTACTTTGAGGATCTCTTTAGGAGTTCTTTTTTAGTACGCCATGATGAACTCGCAAACATAGTATCCGCAGTAGTTGGTCCCCTGTTCTTGCCTCAGAACCCACTTTTACGAGAAAAAAGATCTGGTGAATTGAAAGCATGAATGGTGTTAATTGAATTATATATATATATATATATATATATATATATATATATATATATATATATATATATATATATATATATATATATATATATATATATATGTAGCTAGTACTTACTTTGTGTGCGTATTTCATATGGTCTTTCTCAATGAAACTTTTCCAAACGCTGCGCCCAATAAACTAAAAAATTAATTTGACCTTTAATAATTGTTACAGTTAAGAGATCAGGGTATATATAGTTGCTAGAGAGACCAAATTATCCTTGGATAATATCTATCATGTCTTGGTACTCTGTTTGCTCTTTTTTTAACGAGTCTAAGATTCTCAACCGACTATTGGCCATATCGATGACCATCAATATTCAATGATTGCTGCATATGTTTTTATACACAAATATGATCGATATTAACTAGACTTTCTCTCTCTCTCTCTCTCTATATATATATATATATATATATATGGGAGATAGCTTAGCTAGTAAGCAAATAATTGAACAAATGTCCATATGATCGATATTAATTATTTAATACTCACTTGAAGTTGTAGGGGAAGAGTATGTTCTTGTTTTGTTGGTTTACTAAAAACCTCATGAGATTTTTCTCGAATTCAGCTTTCCATTCAGGTGGGGATTAGGGTGTTTGAATAAGACATTTGGATCAACGAAACCAACATCATTATCCTTTCTCTTTCTGAGTTCTGTCATCTCATATCTGCATACATAAAAATATAGTGTGAGAATATATAATTTATATATACATGTAGCTTTATATATATACACTTTAATAGTAGAAAATAATCACACTTACAGGCAATAGCAGCTAATGAGACTTTTGTCGAGAGAGTCCAGGTGGCATAGTTGGTGTAATTATGAAAACTCAACATATATAACGTCATCGTCACGGAAGTAATGTTGGTTTCTAACTCTGACAGAAACAAAGATCTCTCACGTTCACACGCCGCCATGTACCACTTGTTTAGCAGGTACATTTGCGTACCCAGTTCACCTAAGGCCTCAGGGTTGTATAGACTCTTTCCATGTTTAAATTTCTTCCAAGGATCCACTTTCGGAGCAGATGGTCCTTTAGCGAGCACTTGGGCAAGGTCCAAAACAGTATCCTCGTAAAACCAAAATAGGACCTTAAAATCGACGTCCAGCAAGTCTAAGTTTGAACCATATTCATTACGAATGATAAGAGGGGAGACTGATTGTTGCGATTGTTGTCCGAGTTGTGCAACACATTTCCTTGCTTTAGTCTTTTTCTGTGCCGCCTCAAATGACTTGGTGAGAGAGCGGTCGTAGTCCAATTTTGGTAAGGTCTTTTGAGATTCTCGCTTTTTCTGGTCCACCTTCTTTCTTAGAAGATCTGAAGGTAGGTAGAAGTACGGTTTCTCTGGGTTCTCCCTCGCTTCTTGTTGCTTTCTTACTTTTTCAAAGAAACTGTTCATATCTTTTTGTACTGCAGGATTTAATTCCTTTTCATTTTTCTTGTAAGATAGTTTTTGGAGAATAACTGGATTAGAGGAGGCTTTCTTCTTTGCTGGCTGGTGGGCCAACGGCTTCGTTTGCGGGGCGGACCTCTTAGGAGCTGGCTGCTTCTTGGTCATTAAGGGAGGCGGGAAAGCCGTTGAAGACCTCCTTGGAGGTGGCGGCGGTGACGGCGTTGCATAATCATTGCCTAGAGCACTATGATGATCTAGAGATTGAATAATTGGACTTAGGTTGGCGGAGGCCCTGCTGTCTGAGTACGAAAAAGAATAATTAGCTATAAGAAATTATTATTATTAATCATGCATGTCAATAGAAAATTAGTGAAAATTTTGTTTTGTTCACTTTTGTCCGCACCTATTGTCTGGCAGTTGAGGAAGCGGCGGTGGACTAGAGACCCCGGGAATAATGATGTTGCGCTTGCGCCATAGTATGAATGTCTTCTCTGCTTCTCCTAGAGTCTTCTCCCCATCACCTCCTGGAACGTCAAGAGCCAGATCACTAAAACCTTTGTTAAATCTATCCACTTAGACGCTAGCATATCCATGTGATATTATTGCCCCATAGATTCTTGGTGTCTTGGTAGGATCTAAAGGAGAAAAAACACTGAGAGCCACTATGATTGTGGCATTCCCTTTTGGAATATGTAGCTCACATGATGTAAACGGTGCAGTGATGTCATCCACGGAGAAACGTAGCATTGCGTCATCTTGATTTGGCAACTCTGTGGAAGCGCAACTGCTTTTCAACTGATCAGGGGGGCTAATATTAATGTTGATTCCTGGATCTGATGCCTGCCTTTGGGCACTCATTGCTATTTGCACTTGCTTTATGATTTCCTCCTGCATTCTAGCTTGCATGTCTTTTTCGTGCTCCTATGCTTGAAGCAACGCCTCCCGTGACTCACGAATATATTCCTCCAACCTGCTGATCCGCGCTGCTTCTTCATCCTTCCTTCTCTACCGGCGTCTGTAGATATCTCTATCATTAGGAAAACCATGCTCCCAAGAAATGTTCTGTCCTAAACCTCTCGTTCAACCACTGTGTTCAGCAGTTCCGATGGCATACGTCAGTTCATCCTTCTCTTTATTAGGCCTGAATGCACCAATAGCTTTAGCTTGTAGAGCATAAAAAAAATCTTTGTGTTGCTTTTTTGAGTTTTGGGTTATGAACCAGCTTCCTTGTCTCTAGGTCCAGTCTTTCCCCATGAGCGAAAACCAATTCTTCACGCGTTTGGGCCAATTGAGTGATTCTGGTGTAATACCCTTGGCAAAAATGTTCGTTTCCATTTTTCCCACTTGGGAATGGCAGTCGCGTAGCCACCTGATCCCATACCATGGTGGTATACCTTCTGTCGGGCATTCTCTTGGTTCCTTCTCACCCGTTTCTCATCATCTTCCGATGTCTTGTACTGTACAAAATCATTTTAGTAGGGCCTCAACTTCGCGAGCGGGCCCCTAGTATTGAAATTGGGCGTTAGGTTCTTCTTGACGTATTTCGTGTATAGGGATTTGTTTCAAGTCTGAAATTGTGTGGCCATCTTCTTCATAGCCCACTTTCATACTAGCTCCTTTAATTCATCATCGTTGATATCATCATAATCATCCGCTTGCAACGTGAAATATTGAAGGATATCATCCCAAATTAAATTCTTATCAAGATCAGAGACAAAACTAACATGAGGCTCATTGAACTTTTGCTTCCATTCACGGGCACTGATCGGAAGTCTGTCCCTTACAAGGTACCCACAGTGTTGCACGAATTTCCTTGCATGTGGACCAAGTGGTTCGCCTGTCTTTATATTGAATTACGATATTATGTAGCACCCCTCCAATGGCTTTTTCGGGCCTTGAATATTTTTGTTTTTCGCCGTTGTGGTCGTCGATCCAGAGGGCTACGTATAGAAAAAGAATAAATAAATATCATGTGTACACATAATAAATGATAGATATTCAAATATATATATAATATTCAAATATATATATAAATATATATACCCCGCTAGTATTTTCTTGCACAATATTTCCTTGCTTATTTTCAAGAGCCAGGTATTGACTCTCGTCATCTACATCCTGCTGGTCACCATCGGTAAATTGAGTGTCGGTGTTGATAATATCCATCATTTCTTCATCCATGTTGTCTCTCAGGGCGGCCATCTAGCATTTACACCACTAGATATATCTATAAAAAATAAATACCATATATCTATAAAATGGATCGAGTCATGTGCTTAAAATTAATTAAATAACTACACTCAAAATTCAAGTCTCCAAAGCATAACTTTGATTTCTTATTTTCTAGAAATATTTATTGGCAAGTGATATATATAACAATATAAATTTAAAACTCTCTAATATGTATAACAAATATATATATAACAATACAAATTTATAACTCTCTAATATGTATGTATAACAAATTTATATATATAACAATATAAATTTATAACTCTAATATATATGTATAACAAATTTAGCTATATAACAATATAAATTTATAACTCTCTAATATATATATAACAAATTTATATATATATATAACAATATAAATTTATAACTCTCTAATATATATATATATAACAAATTTATATATATAACAAATTTATATATATCAATACATAGTACGTTGGGGCCGGCGGCGTTGGTCACGCTCAGGGCGGCCGGCGTTGGGGTTCCTGTCAAGGCCGTGCACCTCCCGCGCATGCTCGCGGAGGAGGCGCACGGGGTTCTGCGGCGGCGAGAGCCGCGCGGCGTCGAAGAGGCGCACAGAGCAGTCCCCGGAGGCGGTGGCATAGAGGGAGTCGTGGGACTCAAACCACGTGCAGTCGAAGAGTGCGTCGGAGGTTGGGAAGGAGAAGATCGGCGCTGGGTCCAGCGGCGGCGAGGTCAAGGACGATGAGGTGGCCACGGGCGACGGTGACGCGAGCGGCGGCAGCGGCGGCGGTAGTGGCGATGGACGACGAAGACGAAGAGTGAGGAGGAAGAAGAAACGATCGCCTTATATAGGGGAGGGGCCTTTAGTCCCAGCTCCTATAAACGCCCGGGACGAAAAGACCTTTAGTCCCGGCTGGTAATACCAGCCGAGACTAAAGGTGTATTTTGGCAGGCCGCAAAAAATGTAGCCCACTTTTAGTCCCGGGTGGTAGATCTACCCGAGATTAAAGTTGGGCTGCAGTTTCACTTTCCACCCGTTTCAAGCTCTATTTGTTTTTTTATATATTTCTTTCTATAAAATGTTAAAGCCTTATTAATTGCACAGTAAATTAAATACAAGGCATAAAATTATTTTTAAAAAATATGGATTTACTTTTGCTTTATTGCACACAGGAAAATTGTGTGACCTAAAGTTTTTTGTTTTTTCTTATAAATATTGAAACATAATGTCATTAATAATTACTATTTTGTTAATGTAAAAATGTAGTGTTTAATTTCAATCATTAAAACTTTTGTTTTCGATTGGAAATTTGTTTTCACACCATTTTAACGTAAATCTTTTCATTTTTTCATCACTCGTTGTCCAAAAGCGACATGGAAATCCCACCATCAAACGTAAATTTAATCTGAACATAGAAAAAAGAAAACATCTAATAAACATCTCTGAATTCACAATTATAGCATAATACCTCTAATACACACTATTAAACATCACTATATATATCAAGCGGGCACAGTAGTGAACTTCTTCTTAACGTATATTCCTTGGTTATGATCGCGCCGTAACCATGGAGTGTCCTCATCATTTAGCTAGATGCTTGGGTCTTTGTTCACTGTGAAGGGTGGAATTCCGTCATCCTTTTCATAACCTTCTGATGTCTGACTTGTCTTCAATTCCGACGATGTTTCTTTTCCCTAAAAGAACTATGTGACGCTTTGGCTCATTGATTGGGTCGTTGTTGTTTTTTTCTCTCTTCGGTTTTGTAGACATGTCCTTGACATAGAACACCTGATTCACATCCTTGGCAAGGACGAATGGTTCGTCTTTATACCCAATATTGTTGAGGTCCACGGTTGTCATTCCATACTGGTCGTCGAGTGCTACCCCACCTCCAGTCGCCTTTACCCATTGGCACTTGAACAAAAGTACCTTAAAAGTAGGTGCATAGTTTAGTTCCCATATCTCCTCTATGCGGCCATAATATGTTTGCTTATTTCCATTAGGGTCAGTGGCATCTATACGGACACCACTGTTTTGGTTGGTGCTCCTTTTATCTTGGGTTACTGTGTAAAATGTATTCCCATTTATATCATACCCTTTGTATGTGAGGATATGCAACGATGGCTCCCTAGCCAACAAATACAGTTGCTCATCAATACTCTCATCACCCTAACATTCTTTTCGTAACCAGTTGCTGAAAGTTTTCATGTGCTGACACGTAATCCAAGCTTCAGACTTCCCTGGAAACTCGGATCAGAGCAACTCTTTATGTGTCTCGATATACGGATCCACTAAGGAGGAGTTTTGTAGAACTATGTAGTGTGCTTTATTAAAATAATTGTCCTACATACCAATATATGGTTTCTTCCCTGGTGTCCCCTTTTCACTTAGTCTCCCCTCGTGTCGCGATTCAGGAACACCAATCGGGTCAAGGTCGGGAATAAAGTCAACATAAAACTCAATGTCCTCCTCTGTTCCATAGCCATGGCGATGCTTCCTTCTGGTCGAGCACGGTTGTGAACATATTTCATTAGAACTCCCATAAACCTCTCAAAGGAGAACATGTTGTGTAGGAACACAGGACCAAGAATGCTAATCTCCTTGACCAGGTGAACTAGGAGGTGTGTCATGATATTAAAGAAGGAAGGAGGAAACACCAACTCAAAGCTAACAAGACATTGAACCACATCATTCTATAGTTTAGCTAGACCCATTGGATCGATTGCCTTCTAAGAAATTGTATTGAGGAATGCACATAGCTTCACGGTGGCTAGACGTACATTTGGAGGTAGAATTCCTCTTAATGCAACTAGAAGCAATTGCGTTATGAGCACGTGGCAGTCATGGGACTTTAATTTTATGAATATCTTCTCTAGCATATTTATTATACTCTTTATATTCGAGGAGAATCCAGATGGTACCTTGATGCTTGCTAGGCATTCAAACATGCTTTCCTTCTCTTCTTTGCTAAGAGTGTAGCTGGCAGGACTTAAGTAATGGCGTTCATCATCTGTCTTCTTTGGATGCAGGTTGTCTCGTTCTTTCAAACACCGCAGGTCCTGTCGTGCTTCAAGTATGTCCTTTGGCTTCTCATACAGACCCATGAAGCCTAGCAGGTTCACACAAAGATTCTTCATCAAGTGCATCACGTCGATCGCGCTACGGACCTCTAGGACTTGCCAATAAGGTAGCTCCCAAAATATGGACTTCTTCTTCCACATGGGTGTGTGATCGTCGGTGTCATTCGGAACAGGTTCGCTGCCATGTGCCTTTCCAAATACTACTTTCACATCCTTGACCATATTGAGTACATCCTCACCAGTTCGGTTACCCGGCTTGGTCTGGTGGTCTGCCTTACCTTTAAAATGCTTGCCTTTCTTTTTTATGGGGTGATTCGTAGGAAGAAATCAACGATGGCTAAGGTAAACAATCTTTTGACATTTTATCAAGAATATACCTTTAATGTCATCGAAACAGTGCATGCATGCATTATATCCCTTGTTTGATCGTCCTAAAAGATTACTTAGAGCAGGCTAATCATTGATTGTTACGAATAACAATGCTCGCAAGTCAAAGTGCTCCTGTTTGTGCTCATCCCACACACGTACACCTGGTCTATTCCACAAAAGTAGAAGTTCTTTAACTAGTGGCCTCAGGTACACATCGATGTCGTTGTCAGGTTGCCTTGGACCTTGGATGAGCACTGGCATCATAATAAACGTACGCTTCATACATAACCAGGGAGGAAGGTTATATATACATAGAGTAGGAGGCCAAGTGCTATGACTACTGCTCTACTCCCCAAAAGGATTCATACCATCCGTACTTAAAGGAAACCTTAAGTTTCTTGCGTTATTTGCAAACTCCAAGAATTCTCTATCGACTGCTCTCCACTAGGACCCATCAACAGGGTGTCTCAATATATTGTCTACCTTACGGTCTTCTTTGTGCCATCACAACAACTTTGCATGGTCTTTGTTTCTGAATAGATGTTTCAAGCGTGGTATTATAGGAGCATACCACATAATCTTGGCAGGGATTTTCTTCGCGGGACGTTTGCCCTCAACATCACCAGGGTCATCTCGTCTGATCTTATACCGCGATGCATAACATACCGAGCATGCATTTAACTTCTCATACTCCTCGCCACTATACAGGATACAGTTATTAGGACATGCATGTATTTTCTGGATTTCTAATCCCAAAGGGCAGACTAACTGTTTTGCTTCGTGCGTAGTGGTGGGCAATTCGTTATCCTTCGAAAGCATCTTCTTTTGGATTTTCAGTAACTCCCCAAATCCCTTGTCAGATACATCATTTTTTGCCTTCCATTGCAGCAATTCTAGTGTGGTACCCAACTTTTTCTACCCCGCATCATAAGTTGGGTATAGCAATTTCTTGTGATCCTCTAGCATGTGCTCGATCTTGATCTTCTCTTTTTCACTTTCGTATTCTCTTTGTGCGTCACGAATGGCCTGACCAAGATCATCAGCGGGCTCATCTTCTGCCCCTACCTCTTCTTCAGCTTCCCCCATTGTAGTATCATTAAAGGCACCATATTCAGCAATAATGTCGTTATCGTCCCATTCTTCTCCTTCACCTTCTTCCATTACAACCCCGATTTCTCCGTGCTTCGTCCAACAAATATAGTTTGGCATGAAACCCGACTTCAACAAGTGTGAATGAAGACTCCTTGAGCTAGCATATTCCTTTAAATTCTTACATATGGCACATGGGCAGCACATGAAACCATCGTGTTTGTTTGCCTCGGCCACACGTAAGAAAGAATGCACGCCCTCAATGAACTCTTGGGAGCAGCGATCAGCATTATATGACATACATATCATATTAAAACCTAGAACATAATTAGTTAATTATACGACATTCATGCCACCACACAAGGTATTAATTTATGAAAGTCTCGCTACAATGTAGACAATCCCAACTACCACTAAAAAACTAAAGCTAAAATGCACTTCAGCAGCATAAGGATTTCGCGACCAATCCCAACTAAAATAGACAGATCATGTGTTTGTTAAACATCTATGGGCTTCTTTCGTAGGATCACTGCATCATCAGCCGATGTAGCCGCCTGTACAAGGGAGTTTTGTACGTGTTCAACATAATCTTCCTCCCAGTACCAGCCTGAACATCCAGTGCCATCCCCCTGAAATTAAAACAAAAAATTAGAACTTTAATCATAATCATCATAAAAATAAGTATAAATTAACCATAATCATTAAATATGACAAAATAACTCACATTGCGATCCGAACACTTGTACAAGATACGGCCCTTGTTGGGACACTCCTTCCTTACCCGGTACTCCATCACAATCTTCTCCTCACACTTGCCGCATGCAATGAGAAGAAGGTCCGGCCTTAGTCGCTTTGGAACCCGATGAGAGGCCGAGGACCCGGAAACAGTTGTCATCTACTCTCTATACTCATTTTTAATATAATATAAATTTCTCATTTTATAAACAAATAAAATTAAAAAAACTCTAAAATTTTCTATATCTCTGAACCATAAAGTGTGCTATGCATGCTAGAAATGAAAGCTGAATACTAGTTTTAAATAACTACTTTAACCTTCCTTCATCCAAATATGCAAATTTTAAAATGATTTT
Organism: Miscanthus floridulus; assembly: GCF_019320115.1. Classification (NCBI taxonomy): domain Eukaryota; kingdom Viridiplantae; phylum Streptophyta; class Magnoliopsida; order Poales; family Poaceae; genus Miscanthus; species Miscanthus floridulus. The sequence continues at coordinate 11,499,546 of NC_089595.1, forward strand.
GAGCTTAAATGACTTACAAATAAAAAAAATCCACCATAAAAACCACATATATCTAGTCCACAAAATGAGATATGCTACTGATGAAATATGAGAGTATAAAGTTGGTAACTTTTAGAACCGAAGAATCGATGGAGGAATCAAAGAAATCTTGTGATTACCGGCGATGAGGAAGAAGAGAGGCCGGCGATATGAAGGAAGAACACTGAGCTCGAAGTAGCTTAGCTCGGGGAGGAAGATGGAGTATATAGCAGGGGACCTTTAGTCCTGGTTGGAGACAGCAACCGGGATAAAAGGTCCCTTTCTAGGCCCGGACGGAGCCTCCAACCAGGAGTAGACTTTTACTCCCGGTTAGAGGGACCAACCGGGAGTAAAAGTTAACCTTTAGTCCCGGTTGGTAGCTCCAACCGGGACTAAAGGTCCCCTGCAGCAAAAGCCTGTCGTAGTAGCCGTTAGGCAGGGACCTTTAGTCCCGGTTGAAACTAACAACCGGGACTAAATGTTTCTCTAGTCCCAGACACGAAAAATACCGGGACTAAAGCCAAATTTCAAAGTGGATCAAAAGTTGTTTCTCTACTAGTTGACCCCATTGTGTGCTACTCAGTGTCTAATCGTTGAGTAATACTTGCTGGTTCATGACAATTACCAGCTACATTAAGTTGATATACCATCCTGAAAACCCTTACCCTGTGCGTATCAAAAAGATTCGCACAGCCTACAAAACTTTTCGGAAACGTACATACAAAAGTCTGTTTGGATTTAACAAGGGTCTAAAGTTTATTGACTAAATTTTAGATTACTTTAGCTCTTGAGTCAACCAAGATTCAATTATGTTGAACAGCTGTTTTATAATGAAAGAAAGTGAAAACAAACAACTAAACCGCTTACATTTATTCATTCGTGCAAGGATGGACGGCATTTTATTTATGCAAGAACGATGCCATTATTTAGTAATAATTTATAGGAAAGAAACACGTACACATAACACATTCATTATCCGGCAGATATACACGGACATGAATACATAGCATGTCCGAGTTATTCATTTTTATAGAATATTCACTTCTGGAGCAAGCAAGGAACGACCGAAGCTAGCTAGGCATCAGCCAGCATCTTATCAGCCGACGTGGGGCGTCTGGGCGACGGTGTCGACGAAGATGCGGACGCGGTCGGGGCGATAATCCGCGGTCACAATCGAGCCGACGGGCAGCACGACGATGTCGGCGTCGGGCTTGTCCTTGAGGATCGCCTTCTTGGCTTCCTCCACGCTGAACCCCACCACCTCCGGCCACCCGGTGCCGTCGTAGCCGTGGACCTCATGGTGGTCGTCGTCGGTGGAGAACTGCAAATCAATTGATGGTGATGCTCAGGCCTGTGTGATCTGAAAGGAAATTTACGAACTACTACTAGTACTGTATTATTGCAAAAAAAAAAAAACGTAAGGTATAGAAAGGCACACTCACGAGCAATTGTTTGTTGTTATCGTGCTTTCTTGTACTGCTGCTGGTTATTAAGCGAGTATGGCACCGGTGAGGTATTTATTGAGAGCTGCTAGCTGCAGGCAGTATATGTGTGTGTTCATTAGGATTATTAGCTTTTCACTACTAGAGGCGCATGCTTTGCCGAGGGCTTCTAGCCCTCGGCAAAAGCCCAGAAATCCTTGGCAAAGGCTTTGCCGAGGGCTGCCCTCGGCAAAGACCCCTCGGGGAATTTTTAGACGGCGAAGGGGTCTTTGCCGAGGGCCCTTTATCGGACACTCGGCAAAGCCATTACCGAGGGCCAGGACGGCCCTCGGTAGAGAAAAGAAGCCGTCAGGCGCCTGCGCCGTTAGCGGTTTCTTTGCCTAGGGCCGACCCTCGGCAAAGAAATGTTTTTTTTAATTTGTTTGCCGAGGGCCGACCCTCGGCAAATAAAATTTTTTATTTTTTTTAAAACCTTTGCCGAGGGCCTCCTCCTTGGCCCTCGGCAAAGAAATTTTCAGGATTTTTTAAAAATTCTTTGCCGAGGGTCGGTCCTCGGCAAAGAAATGGTTTTTTTATTTTTTTAACCCTTTGCCGAGGGCCTGCTCCCTGGCCCTCGACAAAGAAATTATCAGGATTTTTTTCAAAAAAATCTTTGCCGAGGGCTATTGCTTGGGCCCTCGGCAAAGGACCCTTTTTTGCCGAGGGACTTGGTCATTGCCCTCGGCAGAGAGGCAGAAATTTAAATTTTTTTTTGTTTTTTGCATTCCATCGACACAAGCATTTCATATATATACATACATACATATATATATATATATATATATATATATATATATATATATATATATATATATATATATATATATATATCACACAGAACCCATTTTCTCACAATATATTACAACCATAATTGTGAACCACAAATCACAATATATTACAACGACAAGTCACATGTTCATCATCATTCACATGTTTATTACGACAAGTTAATGAAATACAAGCACAAGTCACAACCATAAATCACAAATCACGCTGAAGTCCAACCACATCACCTAGCACGAGTCCTCATCAAGCTAGCCTATGAGACGATGGTGAAAGAAAAGCAGGATCACCCGGTGACGCACTAGCGGGTTGATTGGAACCCGTGGACGGAAGCTGCACAAAGGAGCAGAGATTGCATGTGTGAGTAATCCGGGAAAACAGTTTTAGAACTTAGAGATTGCATCTAGTATTGTAGGAATACAAAAAGATTAGACTCAATTGAAAATTTCGGTAGCACCTCTCCTGCACGGGGAGATTTCCAAAACCTGCAAGAAACGACGGCACGAACGCCGAGATCCACAACGGCACGAACGCCGACATCCACAACGGCATGAAGGCCGACATACATGCAAAGCACAAGCGAAAAGTGAACTGTCATACTACAGGAGTAGGAGGTGGAGCTGAAAACTGCATAGGTACACCCGATGCTTGCCCAAGACTTTGCATGATCACCATCATCTCCGCCATCTGCTTCTGCGCGGCCTCGAACGCGACCTTCTGGGCCTGCAGCTGTGCGGTCAGCTCCGCGTTCTGCTCTTGACTTTGCCTTTTTGTTTCTTGCAGCTCGGCCTGCAATATTTCACTCCAATGTATCAGTAATGCAAATCTAATTTAGGTGTGTAAATATCTACGTACGATGAGTAAAACAGGAATTACCTGGAGTGCTTGGACCTGCTGCAGTGCTGGAGAAGGCCGTGGACTATGGGCTGGCTGGAGCTCGTGCTCCGTGCTTAGATAGCGTCGAGGGAGGGAACAGTGGTGGAGTCGATGGCGCCGTCTGCAATCCACAGCCACCCGTGCTTCTTGCCTCCTCCGAGCCTCATGATTGCCTCTGCATCAATGGGCTCAGTGCGCACATTGTAATCTTTTCCATAGATCTCCCTTACCGTTGGCGTGTACTCTTGGACTTTAGTGTACACGTTTGGGTCGTAGTACACCTAGGGCGGGGCAGCCGGGTCGAAGGAGACAGAGGACGACGCCCTGCCCATGTGGGACATAGCCCACGCAGAGAACTCCAAGACCTCGCCCGGGTGTGCAGCCTCCTGCGAGAAAGACGGGAAGATAATGAGAAATCAAGCAGAATTGAGCGTCAAAATAAATGAAAGAAATCACTTACGTATGCTTGTTTGTATCCGGGAGGCTACGGCTGCCTTGATGATGAGTTGGACCTTGCCTCATCAGACGCTATTCCCGCTGCCTCTCATGCGTGTCAACAAAGTCCTGTGATAACCACTTGTCCTGATCATGGCCTAGCACTCGGGATACGATCGGCACCACCAGGGAATCACCTACAAGTCATCGAGCATTTGACATATAAGAAGATGAAATTGAACCTACTTAATATCAAAACGAATCATTATGAATGTTATTCGCCTACCTCAAGGTACTGGTCCCGGGTCAGCGTAATCCGTCTTGCTTGAGGCTTGGGGAGGGACTGCCTAAGTACCGACCTGTAGTAATCTATGTGGGCCTGGACGCGCCCATGGTGGTGCATCTAGGTGACGTACTTCCTACAAGCTGTGGTAGCCGCCCGATCCGCCTGGGCCTCAAGTCCTTCTTCGGCCTTAAAATATTTCTGCATACAAAACCGATGTATCCATTCATTATTTCAATAAAAGATTTAACCAATGAATGCGATGTATTAAGCAATGTTGTGCGAGAGAGACTTACCCAAAACTCCGCCAATACTCGCTCCTGCTTGTTGCGGTAAGTGTCATCCATGACCAGCACGTACCTGTCCCAGTTGGAGGCCGGCTCCCGCACCACCGGCTCTTCGGACAGTTGCACAATGCCGGGGTACCATTTCCTGCACAAAACACCAAGGATGCTCACGGAGGTGCGTGCTGGAGTACCCGACAAAACCAACCAGGCCCTGCACAAGTGATTAAGAAAATTTATCAGTTTCTCTTAAGATTTCCAACATATCTTATGAAGTAGTTGTGATAACATCCATAGTTACTTACCTCTTTGCCATAGGCCGAATCACTGAGCGGTTGTGAGGAAGAGGAACCGGAGGGAGGCTCACGGGACCTCGCTCGTAGAGAGTCCGGGTAGCGGTACCCTCTCCCTCGCCCATGAGCGCCTCGCCTCCCTCGCCCTCGAGCGCCTCATCTCCCTCGCCCGTCTGCTGACCCCTCTCGTCCTCCGACAAGGACGAGGCCGTGGCCGTCACGTGCTCCTCCTCCAGCACCTCGTCATGTGTCGAGGGAGGAGACCGCTGCCTCCTGCGGTGGCTGCCCCTGGTCCTCCTTTCGTCACCTCCTGCGGACGCTACCCCGGACGACGACCCCTCACCTCGAAGGAGAGGGCGGTCTCTCCCGTAAACCGAGGGCGTGTCACGGTGTGGACGTCTGCTCGCCATCTTTGTCCAATCACCTGCAATCACAAAGAATGAACGAGACTAATTAGTATATATATTAGAAATAGATTCAAAATATATAAACAAAACACAAATTAAAAAACCATAGTATTACATGTATTAGGAATAATCTTCATGATTGGGATCATAGGTCTCAACATCACTGTCAAAATTGTCCAAATGGGCAACACTATCCGAAGGTTCTATGTTGTCATCGTCGTCATTGCCTAGAAGTAATCGCTCAAGCATTGCTATGTCCTTGGCATTTACCACCACATCTCCATCGACCTCGTCATCAACTGTTTCGTTGTCTACTTCCATTTCGATTGCTTCGGGTAAGACTATCTCAAACGTGCCTGGTAGCCCATCTTCTTGATAGAACTGTCCATCATATGTGTTTGCGTTGAAGTTGTAATCATCATCATTTGGGGCAGGTAGTTTACCATGTGGAGATACCTGGTGCACAATAGCCCAACCCTTAAGATCCTCTTTGTCTTGGTTGGCGTATCGAGTATAATACACCTACACGGCCTATTGAGCCACAATGTAGACATCTTTTCCAGGATAGATGAAATCTTCTCGAATCTCCACTAGCTCAAGATGAGGGGTTCGTCTCGTTGATCGAGGATTAAACCAGTGGCATTTGAACATGACAGGTTTAAGAGGTTCGTCTCCATGAAATGAGAGTTCATAGATTTCCTCAACTCTACCATGATAGTCATGGCCATCAGTGCCGGACGTACAAACTCCGCTATTTATGGTTTTTCGTTTGGGCCGAATCTGCTCGTAACTTGTTGTGTGGAAGCGATATCCGTTCACGTCATAGCCGGTAAATGACTTCACCCTAACATCACAGCCGTTTGCAACCTGTTTCAACTCATCGCTCATGGGCGAATCGGTCTGGGCCTGCAAGGTGAATCATGATAGATCATTATATTAATCAAACGTACGATCACCTTGGACGATCGAACATATGAGCTAAATTGGACATTACCTTTTGTTTGAACCAAGAAATGAAATCAGGCCTCCCCGCTCCCGCACCCCATGAAACAAAGGTGTCTTGTTCATGCGAGGTAGGATCCCTTGATTGATGCCAGAATTCACGAACAAATTCCCTGTCCGAACGAGAATCAATGGGGTTGGATGCAGAATAGTGACGGCATATTGAAATAAGTTCGTTGAGAACTTACTTGATGAACGGCTGCACCTCGGTAAGGTTATTCAACACATATAGCATGATACTGCGCCACTCTTCATTTCCTAATAGCTTTGGGGTTGATCCACTTGCGCTGCCGAGTTGGCCTTGGAAAAGGCTCAGGGTCGATTCATTTTCGCCAGTATTGTAACGAGGGGGTGGATTATGATTGCTAGGAAGGTTCGGCTTGTAGTATAGCGTTGTGAAGTTTTCCACCTCCTCCCGAAGGCATGCCTTTGCAATGGAAGCCTCAATTCTGGCTTTACTTGTACATTTTTTTGCGAAGAGTCTTTAGACATCTCTCGATTGGATAGCACCAACGGGCCTGCACGGGCCCCCCCAAACATGCCTCGGACGGGAGGTGCACAATCAGATGTTGCATCGGCAAGAAGAAGCCGGGTGGAAAGATCTTCTCCAGCTTACAGAGCAACACAGGTGCCGCTTTTCCCAAGTCCTGAGCGACGGTCTGAGATATCTCCTTGGCACAAAGCTGGTGGAAGAAAAAGCTCAACTCTGCCAACACTTGCCAGACATGCTCAGGGACATAGCCTCGGACCATCGCCGGAAGAAGCCGCTCAATCCATATGTGGTAGTCATGACTCTTCATCCTGTTGACTCGCAGAGTGCCTAAGTTCACTCCCCTGCTAAGATTCGCTGCATATCCATCTGGAAACATTAACATCTGCATCCATTTTAGTACCTCCCTCCTTTGATCGATTTGCAAGATGAAATTGACCTTAGGCCTTTTCCAGTTCTTGTTTTGGCCACTAGGAGGCTGCATCGCTTGATTCAGTCTATCACACAACGTCGCTAGGTCCACTCTAGCCTTAACGTTGTCCTTAGACTTGTCAGTGTCCATGAGAGTTCCCCAAAGTGCCTCGGCGATATTCTTTTTAGTGTGCATCACATCAATGTTATGTTGCAGAAGAAGGTCGTCGAAATAGGGGAGCCTCGTCAAGCCGGATTTATGAGTCCACATATGTTCCTCACCATATCCCACAAAACCACCTTCTTCATTGGGCACGAGAGCATCTATCTGAACACGAACCTCGGCACCAGTCCTCAAGTGCGGTTTAGGGTCTGTCACTTTGACACCTTTCGTAAAGCTCTTGATGTCTTCTCTAAATTCATGGTTTAGAGGGAGGAACTGACGATGCTGGTCGAACGACGAATACTTGCCACCATTCTTCAACCAAATGAACCTCACGACTTCCTTGCATACTGGGCATGGGAACTTCCCATGAACACACCAGGCGGCGAATAACCCATACGCTAGGAAGTCATGCAGGGAGTAGTGGTACCAAACGTGCATTTTGAAGCTTGTCTTTATAGCTCGATCGTATGTCCATACCCCCTTCTCCCAAGCGTGGATCAATTCATCAATCACAGGCTCCATGAACACACCCATATTACTCCCTGGGTGTCCAGGAATTATCAACGACAAGAATATGTTATGCCGTTGAAAGGAGATGCTAGGAGGGAGATTGAGGGGGATAACAAAAACGGGCCAGCATGTGTATGGGGCAGCCATCATTCCATAAGGATTGAACCCATCTGTTGCCAGCGCGACACATACATTACGAGCCTTAGCTGCTTTGTCACGATGTTTGTCATTGAAATACGTCCATGCTTCAGCATCATACGGATGTACCATCTTCCCAGGATTGTACCATTTGCCATCTTTGTGCCATGTCATCTGTTTCGCGGATTCCTCAGTCATGAATAGCCGTTGGATCCTCGATAGGAAAGGAAGGTGACGTAGCACTCTCGCGGGGATCGGAAGCTGCTTCTTCTGACCATCACCAGAGTCTACCTCTAGGTACCTGGAGGATTTACACTTCGGACAGTAATTTGCATCCTTGCGTTCTTTCCTAAATAGGACGCACCCCTTCGGACAAACATGTATCTTGTCATACGGCATCTTATGCATACGAAGGAGTTTTTCTGCCTCGTACAAGTTCATCGGCAAAGTGTGCTTCTCCGGTAGCATGGTGCCAAACACGGCCAACATCTTATCGAAGCCTTCTCGACTCAGGTTTAACTCGACCTTCAACCCCATTACGCATCCAATCGCATCTAGCTGAGAAATCATTGTACGCTCGTGAAGGGGTTTCTGTGCCGAGTCCAACATTTTGTAGAAGTCCTTTGCGGATTCCTCCATCTCCTTCTCACGTCATTCAGCGAAGTGAGCTTGGTGGGCGTCATCTAGCATGTCTACTACCCTAGCATCATCATCAAAAGCCTCGAGGCGTGGTCTCACCACCTCCGCTCTTATATGATCTGCTTCACCATGGTAGATCCACTGCTGGTAGCCAGGCGTATAACCATTGAACACAAGATGTCTACCCATGGTCTTCTCATCTACTTTTCTCCTGTTGTCACATTTGCTGCAGGGACACCAAACTAGAGAATGTCCTCCTGCTCCTAGGCCAAATGCATGTTTCAAGAAACCATCTGTCCCCTTCACCCATTCATAGTCGTAGTCACTCCCGCTTCTCTAGCCTATGTACATCCACTGACGGTCCTCCATCCTTTAACATTTATAGCATAGAGTATTGTGACCATCAATTACATCTACGCGGTGTTTCTACTGTCTAATAGGTGAGGATAGGTCCTAATCCCACCCGCAGATGCGTAGATGAGGTCAGTTTCCATGCTCCGCTCCTCTCCGAGACAGAATTTCGGTAGCACCTCCCCGTTGTTCTCCCGAAACACGTCCTGCAAGGCAGAGTGTGTATCTAGAGAACAATAGGGAGGTGTTGCCGAAACTCCTTCTCGGACCAGAGCGGACCATGGTAACTAACCCATCTACGCATCCACGGGCTGTCCAAAAAACATGGACAATCTGAAACAGATACGGTCGCAGATACGCAAAGATCCGCATACCTACGACCGTATCTCTTTCGGATGGGAGACGCCTAACTGGGTTACGCGTGGGCTACGACAGACATACGCAAAAAGAGGTTATTTATACCTAGGGTGTCGGTGAAGTAAGGCTAGCGAGGCAGTGGCGAATCGACGCAGTGGCGAGGCGACGCAGTGTAGGCAGAACCGCGACGTCGATGAAGATGATCGGGGTCCTCCGGGTCCCCTCCGACGTACTCTTCTCCTGCATAAAAATACAATAGGTTATTTTTTGTTCAAAATTTTGGCAGCACCTCCCCTGCACGGGGAGGTTTCCAAAACCTTCAAAAAAACGACACGATGGCCGACATTCATAACAGCACGAAGGCCGACAACCACAACGGCACGAAGGCCCTCATATCAACTTACGGCACGAAGGCCCACACAACCACATACGGCACGAAGGCCGACAACGAGAGTTTTACCTAGGGTTGCGGTGGAGTCGGGCGTCGCGGTGCGGGGGTCACTTTCTTCTCTGGCGAGGTCGAGCGGCGTTGGAGTACTCCTCTCCCCCTCTTCCCTTTCTTCTCTCCTTTTCCCCTTCTTCTCCTTCTCTTCCCCTTCCTCCTTCTCCTCTTCTTCTCCTTTTCTTCCCCTTCCTCCTTCTCCTCTTCTCCTTCTCTTCTTCCTCCAACTTCACCCTCTGCCTCCTCCCCTCCAACAGCAGCTGGCGACGGGGGCGGCCTGGGGGCTGGGGTCGGGGCGGGAAGGTCGGCGAGGAGGAGCCGCCGGAGGGCCGGCCGGGGCGGTCGACCTCCCCTTGCTCGACGGAGACAGGGAACGGAGGCAGGGCGCGACCTCGGCCGCCACTGTGCGTGGTGGGGCGGCGGGGCGCGCTGGGCGGCCGAGCGCGGGGCGGTGGGGCGCGCGGCAGCGGGTGCGTGGCGGCAGTGGTCGAGGCGCGGGGCGACCGGGGTGCACGCGCGGCGGTGGGGCGCGCGGGGCGGCGGGGCTCGGGGCGGCCGGGCGCGCAGCGGCGGGCGCGCGGCGGCGGGGCTAGCGGTGGCGGTGGTGGAGGCGCAGGGCGGCCGGGGTGCGCACGGGGCGGCCGGGCTCGGGGCAGCCGGCGCGCGCAGCAGTGGGCGCGCGGCGGCAGGGTGCGCGGCGGCGGTGGTGGACGCACGGGGGCCGGCCGCGAGCGGGCGCGTGGGGAGGGAGATGGTTGGATTTTTTTCACAATTTCCGATCGGGAATTTGGGCTGCGGCCCGATTTAGGGTTCGCTGCTTTGCCGAGGGCCCAGATCCACGGCCCTCGGCAAAGATTTTTTTATTTTTTTTAAATTCTTTGCCGAGGACCACGGGCCAGGCCCTCGGCAAAGAGCCCTCGGCAATTTTTTTTGGTTTTTTAGCCCAGTTTTTTTGTGGTGCTACAATACATTGTTTTGAACTCAATTTTAAAATTTAGGCCATTTTTTATTTTTTTTGTATATTTCCTTAATTTATTTCGATTCTTTGATTTTTTTGAATATGTCAAATTTGAACCGCAGGTGCATGAAATATTGCAATGTAGTGTTTCGAAAAATATTATTCATGTTAATTGGTGCATGTTGAGTCCCTATTCACGAACTCGCATCAAATTTTCACGCATCTTGTTCACGTAACATGACGACCGACTTGCCGGAAAAGTATTTTAAAATTATACAAAATCCATACGAAGTCCGAAAATCACGAAACTTGGCGAGATGTCATGTTATCGCATGTGTAGGCTATGGTAAAAAATCAATTTTTTACCACAATAATCGAGTGTCGGATCCCATCAAACACTCGATTTCTACGACCACTCGATCCAGATCTAAAGATTGCAAATAAAATATATCAAGTAAATGCAAAAATTAAATTATAAAATAACAAAAAAGAATACCAGATAGTTACGATGAAGTGCAAATTGGAAGAAATTAAAAAAACAAATAAAACATACAAACAACAAATAAAAAATACAGAAAATTAACCAGATTATTTCTATAGAAGCCGAATTGGAAGATTTCAAAGGAGAACCAAATCAAACATACAAAAAAAAGCTAAAAAATGATCAGATAACTGTTCGTGTAATTCTGATCATTCTCATTAACGAATAATCAATTTACACTAATTAAACATAGAACTTACACGTAAATAGAAGCAGTAAAATATGATTCATTAAAGCGTAATCTGCTCATACTATAGAAATAAAACTGCACGTATACACACGAACATGATAGGGGCTAACGAGTGCTATATTTGTATGCAACGCGGGGCCAGCAGTCGCATGCTGTGCTGTGCTGCCATGCCTACGGCCTAGAGCCAGCTACTTGGTCTGCTGCACACGAAACATATGGGAAGAGGGTCCGCTGAGTCCCTAGAAGAAGCGTAGCTGCATGCCTCGGTACCCGTGAAAGGCTCATACTGCTGTTGTACGTTCACTGCTAGGCCAGAGATGAAAAACAAGAAAGAAACAGATGCGGCAGATTAAATGACAGAGGGATCGGACGGCTCAAAAAATCGAGTGTTGGACGCCCAGAAATCACTCGGACGACGGTTGGATTTAGCGTTCATATATTCATTCGTGCAAGGATGAACGACATTCTGATACATTTATTTATGTATGCAAGAACGATGACACTATTTAGTGATAATGTATATAGTAGGGAAGAGAAACACGTATACATCCATTATTCGGCAGATGCACAGACATGCATACATGGCATGTCCGCGTTATTCGTCATATTTTATTCAAGTTCTGGAGCGAGGAGCGAAGGAAGCTGGGCATGCAGCAGCAGCAGCAGCGAGCTTATCAGCCGACATGGGGCGTCTGGGCGACGGTGTCGACGAAGATGCGGACGCGGTTGGGGCGGTAATCCATGGTCACAGGCGAGCCGGTGGGCAGCACGACGACGTCGGCATCGGGCTTGTCCTTGAGGATCACCTTCTTGGCTTCCTCCACGCTGAGCCCGACCACCTCCGGCCACGACGTCTTGGGGCCGCCGCACTCCGGTGCCGCCGTCGCCGTGGAGCTCATCGGTTGTCGGTCGCGAATTAAAACTGCAAATGAATTGATGACGATAATATAATATATATAATGATGCTCTGCCCTGTGAATTAAAAGGAAATTAGCAAACTACTGGTAGCCACTATATTAGTATTGCAAAAGGCCAAAAGCGTAAGGTATAGAAAGGTTAACTCACGGGCAAGCGTGGCTTGTTATTGCGCTTCTTCTGCTACTCAGCTACTGGTTAAGCGAGTATGCACCGGTGAGGTATTTATAGAGCTGCTGCAACCAACAGGGGCAGATGTGTACGTGTGTGTGTTCTTCATCAGGATTATTGGTCTAAAGCTAGGCAGATATAATTAAACAGAAAAGAAAAAGATAATGTTGTTGATGGTGCCAAGAAATCGTAGCTGCTCACCAATAATGCATCCATTATATACGCACGAGGCACACGAGGTGGCCCCTGCAGCCGGTAGAAAACAAGAAAAGAAAAAGATAGCAACGCTACAGAAACATGCATCCATGTTCTCCTCCCCGGCAACCAAATAGCTAGTCAGGCAGTCAGCAGCTTCAGTACGCGCAGCAGACACCGACAGAAACTTGACAATTATAGTGAATTATTAATGGTCCCTCCACGTTTTTCTCGTTATATTCTTCTCCTCTCGTCGACAACTAGCTAGTCTAAGATCAGCTCATCTTTAGCTACATATAGTTGCTCCTGCTACATATCCTCGATGGTGATACGTGCCCCATTATCTTTGGATTAGATTCTGAGACGGAAGGCCACTTAATCCTCAGATGCCGCTTCTCCAAAAATCAGTGGAACCGTATGGGCTTTGAGACTGAAAACATCCAGGTGACCTCGCTCTGGAACATCACTCGGCCGACCGGATTCCCCACCGCTCACTCAGCAAGTTTCATTCACCCGATATGCTGGATGTTATGGAAACACAGGAACGATGTGGTCTTCAACAATATGGCGCCCTCGTACAATCGTCTCCGGGGAGCATGCAAAGACGCCGTGAAACCTATGGAAGTTTTGCTTGCCTATTGCTGATCGGGGGGTAGCTGCCCACTGGTGTAATGTAGTTTCCTTATGAATTAAGTCCTACAAAAAACTGTCCTACCCTCCTCCAATGTACTCTGTCATATGGAACTGAGCAACAAGCTTTTGTTGCTCCAAGGCAATCAAGTAGGTGGGGTGTGCTTGTCCCCTCCGATTATCCTAAAAAAAATATTACAAGATCTATCCTAGCTAGAGAGAGATTATTATTCAGTTAACCTGCATATGGAGAAACCAAGTAACCGACCGCGAATCTATCGACCGACCACTTAAACTGTCTTGTTAATTGACCCCAAATGCTATGCTTGTGGCACGGTGGCAGAATTTTTCTTCCATAAACGTAGTTTTTGTCAACTTTCAATATCACTGTCATGGACCTGCTCATGGGTTGTCCTCTGGGCTTGATTTTGGCAGGTTGGCCCATAGAACTAATAGCAACTTGTTGTACAGAAGGAAAGTGAGCATCAACGCGGAGGGTGTCGGATGACCAGGGAATCTAAACTAAGCGGCGGCAGCAAGAGCTCGAGGCGAGCATACGCTCGATCTATCCATTTCTCCTTTTCCTTGTTCTATATACTTCATGTGTATGCATTTCCATGTATCTAGAAGCTTCCAGAACCCATTGTGTGCTACTCAGTGTCCAATCGTTGAGTAATACTTGTTGGTTCATGACAATCACCAGCTACATCAAGTTGATATACCATCCTGAAAACCCTTGCCCTGTGCGTATCAAAAAGATACGCACAGCCTACAAAACTTTTCGGAAACATACAGACAAAAGTCTGTTTGGATTTAACAAGGGTCTAAAGTTTATTGACTAAATTTTAGATCACTTTAGCTCTTGAGTCAACCAAGATTCAATTATGTTGAACAGCTGTTTTATAATGAAAGAAAGTGAAAACAAACAACTAAACCGCTTACATTTATTCATTCGAGCAAGGATGGACGGCATTTTATTTATGCAAGAACGATGCCATTATTTAGTAATAATTTATAGGAAAGAAACACGTACACATAACACATTCATTATCCGGCAGATATACACGGACATGAATACATAGCATGTCCGAGTTATTCATTTTTATAGAATATTCACTTCTGGAGCAAGCAAGGAACGACCGAAGCTAGCTAGGCATCAGCCAGCATCTTATCAGCCGACGTGGGGCGTCTGGGCGACGGTGTCGACGAAGATGCGGACGCGGTCGGGGGCGGTCACAATCGAGCCGACGGGCAGCACGACGATGTCGGCGTCGGGCTTGTCCTTGAGGATCGCCTTCTTGGCTTCCTCCACGCTGAACCCCACCACCTCCGGCCAACGTCTTGGCGCCGTAGCCGTGGAGCTCATGGTGGTCGTCGTCGGTCGAGAACCGCAAATCAATTGATGATGATGCTCAGGCCTGTGTGATCTGAAAGGAAATTTACGAACTACTACTAGTACTGTATATTGCAAAAAAAAAAACGTAAGGTATAGAAAGGCACACTCACGAGCAATTGTTGGTTGTTATCGTGCTTTCTTGTACTGCTGCTGGTTGGCCTATATCTTGGAGTGAATTTGGAACAACTCCAACAAACTCCACCTTGAGACAAATTCATCTTGTATTATAAATCAACCCTTCATCCTGAACATAACAAAGATAGAAAAACCACTGGTGCCAACAATAGTCTCTTGGACTATCCAATTAAACCAACTAAGCTTGAGCACAGCTCAAACTTAGCAACATGAATAGGCTTTGTCATCATATCAGCAGGATTATCATGAGTACTAATCTTGCATACCTTCAGCTTACCTTCTTCAATCACATCACGCACAAAATGATACTTGATATCTATGTGCTTAGTTCTCTCATGGAACATCTGATCTTTAGTGAGGTAAATTGCACTTTGACTGTCACAGTGCAAACTTATGCAAGATTCAACTCCACAAAGCTCAGCGTACAAACCTTTCAGCCAAATTAATTCTTTGCACGCTTCACAAATAGCCATATATTCTGCTTCAGTAGTAGACAACGCAACAACTGACTGTAAAGTAGCCTTTAGCTAGCTTGCTAAGCACAAACAAATAAGAAAAAGAAAATGTTGATGGATGGTACCAAAAATCGTAGCTGCTCCACAGCGCTCAACAATGTATCTACGCACGAGGCGCACAAGGAGGCGGGCCCGGCATTGGCCCCACCAGCCAAAAAAAAAACAAAAAAAAAAGGAAAGATAGCAACGCTGCAGAAACATCTCGCTAGCAGCCAACAAGTGATATTATTGCTTGCAGCCAAATAGTCAGCAGCTTCAGTACGCGTAGCTGGCACTGTTAGTGACACTCAGTGAGCATTCGCAGTCTCCCATAACCTCCGGCCACCACGTCTTCTTCACAACATATATTCTTCTCCTCTCGTCGGCAACTATAGCTAGTATATATCGGGTAAGCTCACTTTTAGCTACATATATTATTGCTCCTGCTTAATTATCGTTAGAAAACCGTCTCAAAACAATTATCGTTAGGAAATCGTAGAGAGATTGTTCAGTTAATATAACCTGCATATGGACAGGCCAAGTGATCGATTGGTGCGAGGTAGATCCATCAATCGATCAGTTAACCTGTTTTGTTCATTAATTATTACTCCTACCTGCAAGCCAACCGTTGAGCGTCACCGTTCTTGCTCGTAAAATTAGCCCAAATTAATGCTAGGCTTGTGGCACGTTGGCAGATTTTTTTCATATATAAATGATGTTGTTATAGTTTTCAATATCATTTAATACTTCCATCTTGAAAGAACTCTTGGCCCTTGCGTGTTCACACAGCCTACAGAACTTTTAGAGAACAATAGGCGTCCGTCCATCTAGACGCTCCTGTTGGTAGCCCACCACTACTGGAAACTCGGTTTTTTCTGTGTGTGCGAAAACACACAGGAAAATACGAATCCCGTCAGAAAAATATTTTTCTGACGGTGTACCCTCAGAAAAATACCCACAGAAATATGATGACAAAAAAAATCAATTGTTTTGTGTGTTCGCTGTCAGAAACAATTTTTCTGTGGGTGTTGCACGCACAGAAAAATTGGGTTAGCCCAGATTAATTTTAAATTTTGTGTGCGTTAATCCTCACAGCAAAAGGGAAAAGCCCGACAGAAAAATGATTTTTCTGTGGGTGTTACATGCACAGAAAAATTGCGTTAGGCAGATTAAATTTAAATGTTGTGTCGGTCTCGGTTAACGCATAGAAAAATAAAAGAACCACCAACAGAAAAAATCCTTAACCATGCAGCAAATATGGACTGTCTATACTGTAATTTCATCACAACATAATAGATAGCATACATATAAAGATCCAAATGTTCAGCACATTCATTAATGGCATCCGGGTTACGTATAGATGATGTCCAAATGGTCTGGCATCAATACATTCAAAAGCATTACCATCTCATCTCAACAGTTTAAGTCTCAGTCAAGATGAGTAAAGTACAAGCATGCATTATTGAGTCATATTATAGTTAAAACTAAAACTAAAGCTAAAACTAAAGCTAACACAACCATCACATTATCGATGCATGATCGCCATTGTTGTCGGAACCTTGATTGTTGTCAAGGTTTGCAGCATGAAGATCCCCATTGGTGTGGCTGCAACATTGAACCAGTATAAGCAATCAATAGTCAGGATAAGTTAAATGGCCTACTTGTGATAATACTTACAGCATGAGCACCCATTGGTGGAAATCCAGATGACTTAGGGATGGATCCAACAAGCAGACCATTGGTAGGTGGAGGTGCTCTTGCTCCATTGGTAGGAGCAGCACAAGAGTGATTAGTAAAGAGTGTCTTGATGTCAGGGTTTGGTCTGGGGTTCTTGCAGAGCTGATGTTGCCAGTTCAGACTGAAAGGCATTAGAAAGAAAGAAATAAAGTCGAGTTAGCCTCACCTTTTACATGCACGAAATGTGCTTCTGGAAGCACTATTAGACTTGTAGGCATAATAAGTAGAGAAATCCCAATTGTTGCTTGTATGGATATGACCTTACAATAAGGGAAAAAAGGATGGTAAAGTACAAGCATGCATCATTGAGTAAAGTACAATAAGGAAAAAGTCTCTGCCAATTGATAATGATTTACAATGTTCTGAGGCTTAATTGATATGTTTTTTTTCTGTCCATTACAGTTTTACAAAATCTGCATGCATGTAATGCTTAACACTTTTCCCTATACGACTGAAATCAAAATCTAGGCACCCAGTTGACATGTGCATGCAGTAAGATATTGTCGGTTGGTAAATGTAATTGGATCAAGCATGAGCAGGGGCGTGTACCTCAATTATATCAAGATGAGATAGCATTCTTTTTTATTAAAGAGCAAATGAGATAACATTCTGGCTAATTATATCAAGAAAAGATAACATTCTTTTCTGGCTAATTTATTAATCTGAACATCTGCACTGCTTAAAAATGGATTTTATACACAGATGAAGTCAACATATTAAGCAAGAGTTACATATGCCCACAACTTCAGGATACTATGACTGTTGTGAAAACGTATATACAGGTCGGAACATAATTTCTGAAAATGGCAAATTTTAGACAATGGATGTACCATAACAAATCTAAGTGTTCACGAAATGGATGGAGAGCAGCGTGAACCTGGTTTGCCGCTTCGTGCTCTATTTGTTTGTCTCGATGAATCCAAAACCAGAAACAAAGAACGCGCACTCAACAGCTTGGCGATGGTGAACAGCACATATCTAATGAAATGTATAGATAGATATCATGTATATTTGAAAACCATCATTGAACAGTGCACTCTGACTGTTACATGTCATTTCAGTAGTTTATGCAGCCCTTAAACTTCTATAGAAATCATCTAGCGTTGCTACTGTGCTACATGTAATGTTTCCTGGATGTGGGTCACTATTATAAGGAAGTTAAGATGCTGAAAAGCTGTTAAGATGGCATGCTGTTAAGATGCTGAAAGCAGCACTTGCTTCTATTTTTTTTTAATGGTACCACTTTCTTGTTATCACATATTCGGTGCTTGACATCTACATTCTAGAGCTAAAAATGGCGACTGCAACATCTTTGATTGCCAGGTGCCTAGGACCTTGTGATAAAAATTGAATAATAGGATGCAAATAGGTGCGTATGTAAAGAAATCTTATAAGACTGGATATGAATCCACCAAACCTCTATTGTGCACTGGAGCTGCGAATAGATTTTGCAACAGCACAGAATAGGTTTGGAATCCAATGGGTGGAAGTATGGGGTGTGCAAAAGAAATGACAGGCAGGCAGTGACCATCTCCAGAAATTTCACATTTGAAAGTATATAATTACCAAAATTTCTCAGAAGAAATACCACAAGACAGTGACCATCTCCAGAAATTTACCCATTATCAAGAGCAAAAGAACTCGAGAAATGGCTCAGATTTACCCATTATCAGCATAACAACTGCAACTTAATTTCACCTGGAGCTTAATTTAATTCTCTCTCTCTAATGGGAATTGAACTGGCCACAGAACTGGTTGCTTGTACTGGTACAAGCCATCCTAGTTAAGCAGCAAACAGAACAAAATATCCCAAGTACCAGCTCATAAGGTGCTAAAGTGTAGAAGTTCTCTAATGGAAACTTGATTCATCATAGCCACTCAAGAGTAGTACAAAACAAAAAAAGTCACAAGGCACAGTTAGGGAAGGGGAGAAAATAGAAGTCGTAGATTTGTTAGTTGCATACCTACATGAGAAAATAGAACAAAGAATTAACCAAACAAAACAAATGGTTTTAACAGGTAGTTTGACATGTACCAAACTAGTAACATACATGAGGTGATATACTAGTCAGCGCTTTCACAAAAATATCCAAATTATTGCTAAGAAATAAGACATTGTTTCAATCTGTAGAAGCATATAGACCATTTTATTTTAGAGAAAGACATACAACCAATAGAAAGAGAGAACAGCAGTCATAAACGTATAATCCATTTGTCCAAAAATTGAATTACACCAACCAGATCAATATAATGATTTTGTTTGGGTTAAAGAATTAATAAGTGCTGCCCCTAGCTGCTACAATTTGAATAAGCTGCTGCTACCATTTGAGCCTGACACATTCTTTACCTCAAAGACAGAGTAACTGCTAATGCATAGTCTGAATTTTTAGACGCAAGCAACATATACGCAACACCATAATGACACAAGGTAGTCAAAAGTAACATCTTATGAAGAAAAGAAACTGTCCACCGGTGAAACTTCCTGCGTCTAATGCATAATATTTAGGTAAGTCAATGAGTTTCGGTAGCGTGTAGTAAAAACATGCACTAGTGATATGTTGCCCTGTAAACAGTGTCTCAAAATTCCATTAGTGACATTCCTTGCATGGCAAGCAGTGTAATGTAGAAATACAAGGTTGAGAAAAGTTGGTAACTTACATGGGAACTGCATTTTCTAAATGGTCTGGATGTTAAATTGTAGAGTGATCTTCTGAAGATTTGGTGTGTGCTGGAGAAAGCTAAGTAATGCATGAAGATCTCCAGACAGACACCAATCAACAAGACAAAATGTTCTTAACTTGTGAAACATAGGGCAACATTCCAAGTCCTTTTTGAAATTAAACTGAATTACAAATGGATAAATCCAAGTCATGACTTAAACTTAAGATCTGATCATGCGATGATATATATTGAGGTGGACATATATGAACATTGAATATATAAGCACTGCATTTAAATATTATAAGCTCATCTACAACATTTACGCTGAAAGGAAAATCATCAATATCCCTAGTTTAGTTATTCATCAACTGAGAAATTGAAAGAACTGAAGCGTATGCAGAACAAGTTATGGATACATATCATAAAAAACTCTTACATGTATTCACCACAACCTGGTCTTTCAAAGCACATGGATGCATAGCAATTGACTTGGACTTTATTACTTTTCATGTTAATAGATGTAGAATATAGTTGGTTAAATATATCGTGAACTAAAAAAAAGAACTAGAGTTCATGACAAAATAAGGACAGGGTAACTTCTTACATATATCATTGTATCTCCACAACCTGATCTGTAAAAGAACATTCATGGATAATTATATCATGAACTAAATTTAATTTAGTAGCTGGATAATTATATCATGAACTAACAAATTAAAAGAACTAAAGTTCATAACAAAATAAGGACACAGGCGGCAGAAATACGAGAGCGGTCATCATTTTCCCCTGGGCTAACACCAAATATGCACTTGACAAAGCTCAATCGTAGAGAGATTGTTCAGTTAATATAACCTGCATATGGACAGGCCAAGTGGTGCGAGGTAGATCCATCAATCGATCAGTTAACCTGTTTTGTTCATTAATTATTACTCCTACCTGCAAGCCAACCGTTGAGCGTCACCGTTCTTGCTCATAAAATTAGCCCAAATTAATGCTAGGCTTGTGGCACGTTGGCAGATTTTTTTCATATATAAATGATGTTTTTATAGTTTTCAATATCATTTAATACTTCCATCCTGAAAGAACTCTTGGCCCTTGCGTGTTCACACAGCCTACAGAACTTTTAGAGAAAAATAGGCGTCCGTCCATCTAGACGCTCCTGTTGGTAGCCCACGACACCAGCCTGCTAATAACTTCCTCCTATCCTATCATATTCGTTCGTCCACTCGTTTCTCCAGAAGACTCTCCAGGCACACAGTTTCTCAAATAAATCACCGTAGCGCCACAACCGTGCTCCGTTGCGCCGCCTCGGCATTCTCCATGGCATCCGAGCGCCCGCCGGCCAACATATATCTCCACCACGCCTGAGCGTAGTCGCCCACCTTCCTCCCTCTCCATCACGCCTCCTACCTGTCGCGGCCGCCCGTCTTCCTCTTGGCCCTTGCGTTGTTCTCGCCTTGCACTGGTGCCTGATGTGGCTGCCTCTTCGACCGCTTCGTCCGCCGTCCCATGACACAACCCTCCAGCCGGCGGCACATAGTAGATGAACTCCTCACCACAGGTGTACACAGCCACACGACCCTCCTGTTTGTTATGCGTCGTGCTGTGCCAGCTGCCTTGATGAGCCTCTGGCCCCCTCCTCACGTAGACGTCCTTCGCGTTACTCGTGCTAATGGTCGGCCTGCTCGTGGATTATATTGGACAACAGTGCCATGGTGGCCAAGCGCATCCAGGGCGCACGAGTAGCTGTGCTCCCTCCATGCAGCAAGCAGCAAGATTGTTGCGCTGAAAGCGCATGTTGTAAGCGTATGTTTCAAATGTTTGTTGCAAGTGTTTCACGTGAATATTGCAAAAGTAGATAGGGATATTGCATATGTTGCAATGGCTATACACGCATGTTGCAAGCGCCTGTTCCAAATATTTTATTTGTTTATCAGACGTATGTTGCAAGCATTTTATCTGGATGTTGCACGTGTTTCACGCATATGTTGCAAGTGTTTTATCTGTATGTTGCGTATACTTACAACTGCTTTTCAAGTGTTTGCAGACATTTTTGCAAGTGTTTCAGGCATATATTGCAAGTGTTTTAGCTATTTTAGACATACGTTGCAAGTATTTTATCTAGATGTTGCTATGTTTTATAATAGTTTTTATGTGTTTTAATGCTATGCTTGTGGCACGTTGGCAGATTTTTTTTTTTGCATATATTAATGACGTTTTTATTAGTTCTCAGTATCATCTAATACGTCCATCTTGAAAGAACTCTCGACCCTTGCTGTTCACACAGCGTACAAAACTGGGTGTTCGGCTGCACAAAAAAGATACTGCTGTTGCGGGTTGCAGCTGCAGCTACAGTGTCCAGCAGACCGCACCAATCTGTAAACTAGATACGCTACTGGTGAAAAATGTTTTGTTATCATTGCTTATTATAGTTTAGCTAGTGTCTTTAGTCCGAATATCTTCCGTTCTATTTGGCTAGTAATAAGACGGTCTCCAACAACAACAACACTCAAAATACAAGATCCATTCAACGTTGTGCCTTTCAGACAACCCAAAATAGGTCTCGCATATAGATACTATATTGTATTAGTAGAGAACCTAGCTGTAGTCCCGGTTCTCAACCCCTTTAATCCCTGTTTTGGAACCGGGACTATGCAATCAGGACTAAAGGTCTTGATTTTTAGTCCCGGTTCCTCTAACCGGGAGTAGAGGTGTTTATTGGGTAAAAAAATGTTGCAGCTGTGGAGATTTGAACCTACGACCTCCCACTTCAGCTCTTACACGTGTTCCCATCTCACCTACCACCACACATCTAATTTAAATAAGATACAATTTCCTTTTAAATTCAGTTTGGAGACACCTTTAGTCTGGGTTTGAGACATAAACCGGGACTAAATGTACCTTTAGTCCAGGTTCGTGTCTCAAACTGGGATTAAAAGTCACAATTTTAGTCTGGGTTCATGTCTCAAACCGAGACTAAAGATTCTCGCACTGACGTGCCTCTGACACACCTCGGTAACCGTTACAACTGGGACTAAAGGGTAGAATTAGTCCCAGGTTGTATTACAAACCAAGACTAAATGTCCAGTCCTCCCTTTACCCACAGTTGCAATTTTTTAACCGGGACTAAATACTTTTTAGCCATAGGATGAAAGGCCGTTTTTCTACTAGTGTTGGAGGCCAATTTTTGGTCTCCAGCTGTCCATTTTGGGTTTGGATGCCCATACATATCACCTATTGGAGACGGTCTAACCAAGCGCACTTGCAGAGTAGCACTGTGCCTAGTACAATGGTATCAATAAAGCCCTCCAGTGCACGGAGTGGTGGAGCTACCGGCTTCTTGTAAATAATATCACGGTAGGGCACGACACTTGTTGCACTGGCTAATTCGTCTCTAGTTGGATGGATCATAGAGGTTCTTAGGGCACGAGTCACTGTTACTTATAACTGTCACAACCCAAAAAACACCCTTGACAAAAATTTTGCTTAACACCTTAGTTAAGCTTGTTGTTTAGTTTAACCGTGCGCTTCTTCAGATGGAGCCGCTGCCTAGGGTCTTCAGAAAAACACCGCCGCCGCCCTTGCTCCTAGCGCCTCGCCGTCGCTACGCCACCACCTAGGGCCCCCCTCCTTCTTCCTCTCAGGTGCGTCTGCCGGAGGTAAGAAGGAAAGTGGACCCATCTCTCTTTTCCACAGTTTATAGTTTCAGTTTGTTCAGGGTTTAGTCTAAATAAATTTCTGGTGAAATCAGATGATTTTCGGTCAGGATCATGTGTCCAGCGATGTCTTCAGTGATTACCACGACGAGATCGTCGTTGCAGGCATCGATGTCATCGGCAAACGACCAATTTGTGGCCATTTATCTGCAATGGGAGGGGTGCTTCTGGGAGCCACCGACAAGGATAGCGACTCCGGGTCATCGATCTCATCGTCGATAGTCGCGGAGAGGATTTCAAGGTCTTGAGGTGATGAATCTACGCCTATGTCGTACCCAACGATGCAACTGCCGAGATTCTTTCAGTGATTTAGATGCGTTTTGGACTAGTTTTGAAATGTTGGATCTTGTGGCATGTCCAATATTTTGGGAGTTGGTTGTTAGAATCGGCATAAGGACTGCACTTTGGCTCCGGTGTTCGAGGGATGCCATTGGGGAAGGAGAAGATAGAAGAATCTAGATAGAATATTATGTATTTTTTATTTCAAATTTTTTCATGTGTAACTTAGAGATGTACTGTGCAAAAAAAAAACTTGTTTTAGCCTTTGCCCTAATCACTACTGGAAACGACATTTTTCCTGTGTGCCAAAAAACCGTCAAGGAAAGGTGAAAAACCGTCAGGAAAATTAATTCTGTCAAGCGCCCGACAGGCATATCCCGTCAAGGATAGGATGACAGGGAAATTAAATTTACCTGTGAGCTTCCCGACAGAAATATTTTCCTGACGGTATTTCTTTGACGGATGCCCGACAAAACAATGTATCGTCAGTGGGTTTAGTTCGTTGTCAGGTTAATTAATTTTTCTGTAGGCTTACTCTCAAGGATATTCAAACTTTTTTGTGAGTTTACTGTCAGGGATATTGCCAATTTCTTTGTCGGTTTCATAATTTTTTCTGTGAGTCAACTCTCAGGGAAATAAAGATATTTCTGTGGGTCACGAAGCTATTTTCTGTCGGTTTTCCATCAATGAAATACAATATTTCTGTCACCTCAACCTAATTTTCCTGATGGTTTCCACTCAGAAATCGCCTTTTTTCTCAAGTCACCACCAGATTAATTAGTAGATGACAGGAAAATGTCACAATTACATTCCAAATGCACCAAACAACAAATTATATGCACAGCACAACAATCGAGCATATATATTAGAAGTTCCATAAGAGCTTACAAAGCATTCAACACGGAACCCACTGACGATACATTGTTTTGTCGGGCATCCACTCCACGAAGTAGGACGAGTTCTTGTTCTGCACATTCAGCATCTGCTCGTCCACCTCCTTGGTGCTCATCTTCCCACGGAACATGGCTGATGCTGTCAGGTAGCGCCCATGTCGTGGGTCAGCTGCGCACATCAATAAACTGTTCTTCCTCCTCCATGGACGGCGTAACATTGTTGACTCCTGTTGTTTTCAGTAACAAATAGCCCTGCAGAAAAATAGCTCACAATATGGTGAGATCAACTACGAGATAGCCCGGTGCTAGATCTACACAGTGTGCTGTGCAGTAGCAGACTAAGAGGCTACCAAATTCTTCAGCAAGAAAATGAATACACATGTAACAGGTAACAGGCACCAAAAACAGGTAACAGGTAGCATCCTGATGAGTGCACTAACTCAAATTTCAGAAAATATGCACAGGGACCAGAAATGTGTACAGGGAACAAAAATATGGGATGATCACTGCAAGTGAAATGCACAAGTACAGCTACCACTTGTCATCATTCAGTTCACTAGAAAACAAGCAAAACTGCCATTTCATACAACTAGTTAACTGCCTTTTCTGGTATCCAGGACCTGCTAATGTTAACTGCTATAGTGATTCACAATAGCACTACTACTTTGAGCAATGGTAGAAAAAGCATCTTCATCATCTCAAGTGCAGAAAAAATCAGAAGCAAAGAACAAGTAGCATCCAGAATCATAAGTAGCTAAGTACCCATACATCATTACTACACAGTGCAAGGATTTTAGTTACTGAACAGGAGTAGATGTACTGACTGACAACAAATACTAACTTAATCAACTATCTACTGTCAGTCATTGCATAACTTAGAACCAGCTGAAAACTCTTAGTTCATCTACTGCCACCTGTAACTCTGATATCTTAGAACTTGAAACTCTTAGTTCCAGCAAAGTAAAGGCTGATATTACACCGAGAAACAATGTTTCTACTTCAACATACATACTGAAGAATCAGCTGAAAAAAACAACAGAGGCAACATCTGAAGATACCCAATAGCAAGGACGCCCTGCAGAAACCGAACAAAAGTCGGCAAGGCTGTCGACTTCTTCGGAGTTGCAGTAAAAAGCTGAAAGACAACAGGACAAAGCTTAGCTTAGAGTTCATCCATATATAATTTTAAAACATGCAGCATTTGAATGTTCAAAGAATTAACATGATAAACCTTGAAAAGAAGAACCATAACAACGAGTACAATCCATGAGAAGCCATAAACCTGCACAGTGACAGAAGGCATTAGATAGACAGAACAAACACAACTCGGATGGTGATAGGATCCCAAGTTAAATATAACATCCAAATGGTTGGTTATTAATGTTTTTATGTTGCTTAAATTGAACATTTAAGTTACAAATATCTACTTCAAGACCAAAATCCATAATAAAATTACTTGGAAAAAATGAGGTATAATAACATCATTCAACAAGGAAAAATCATACATTGTATTTCACACTATAAAAGAAATACAAGAATGTTTTGTGTTACACATTGTTGATAAACAGGGTTGAATTCTTTTAGGGCCTGGAAAAATCATACATCGTTGGCATGGACAAGTGCTCAGATTTTAAGTGTCATCATAGGATAAGACATAAGCTCAGAAAAAATAAGCATTTCATACATTCTAAAACAAAGCTAACCACGTCACAGACTAGGACATGTGCTCAGGAAAGGGCTTATAGATGCAAGCATTCAAGAACTCATTCAACATCATCACAGAGAACGCATAATGTATTATCCACAATAACAAGAATCCAGAGGGGAAGAAGCTTGAGTAGAAGATCTCAGATATACCGAGCTCGATGCCGAAACACCACAAGTTGCAACACGTAGGAACCCCAAATCCACGGATCCGGATTAGTGCTGCAAGAACAAACAAAGGATGCGCCAGATTAGGGTTAGAATATGAACAAATTTTTGGGGAAAAAGAAAGAGGAGCTCGCATCGTGCCTCTTTGCAAGCGGCAGTTTTGGCGAATCCCAGCTGCAAAAGAACACCGGATCTACTGATTAGAGTTCGATTGGACCAAAAAAACCAAGGAAGAAAGGGGAGGGAGAGGATGCGCTCACATGGGAACTGAGGGGCGGGGCATACCTAGTTCCAGGAGGCCTCCGGGTCGAGGTACCTGGCGAGCTTGGAGGACAGCGCGTGGCCGCCGCCGCCGCCGTTTGACTGCTGCGCCTGCGCGCGCGACTGCTTCGCCGACGACCTGGCCTTGGTCATCCCTCGCTGCGGGTGGGGGGAGTAGAAGCAGATGGAGCGGCGGCGGGATCCCCGAGGCGAGGCGTGAGCGTTGGGAGATGGGATCGGGGGCGGTCGTAGCGGCGGCGGCGACGGCGGTTGAGAAGGGGCTGGGGCGGCGACAGCTGAGAAGGGGCTGGGGCGCGGCGGTGGCTGAGAAGGGGGCGACGGTGGTGGCTGAGAAGGTGCGGCGGCGGTGCCTGAGAAGGGGGCGGCGGTGGCCTCGGTTTTTTTTACGAGAAGCCTTGCGCGCGCGCGCGTGTGTGTGGTGGTGGGGGGGTGTGTGTGTGGGGGGGGGGGGGGGGGGGGGTGTGTGTGTGTGGTGGGGGGGGGGAGGGGAGAGGTCGGGAGGATAAGGTAGATGGTTTATTTTTTTTATTTTGTTTCCAGAGAGCGTGGCGCCAAAACTCGCGCCAAAACGTGTGCCAACGAAACTTTTGGACGTCAAAGCGCTCGGGCAGCTAGCTTTTGCCGCGCCAAAAGGACACGCCAATTAGCCTGTGTGTGATCCGACAGAAAAAAATACAAAGCACACAAGAATATAAATTTAGTTTTTCTGTGAGCCGGATTTTTCTGTGTGTTACATAAAACCCGACAGATTAAATCGAATTTTTCTGTGTGCACATGAAACCGACAGGTTAAATAAATTTTTCCTGTGAGTATTTCTGTGCCCATCAAAAAAAATACGTAGCACACAGGGATAATGTAGTTTCCAGTAGTGAATCTCTCAAACCTTGACCTAAGGTGCAATGCGGAGAAAGAGTCGTCTCTATTGGGGGAGCGCATATAGCGTATATGCATCCAGTGGGGGGCAGCCCCTCCTATTTTGGTAAAAAAAAAAAGTTAATCAAAGTTCCGAGAATTTAATTTAGACAACCGGGATTCAATGGTGTCGGACAGCTGTTTTTTAATGAAAGAAAGTGATAACAAACAACTAATCCCCTTTCATATATTCATTCTTTTTTTTAGACGAAAGAAGAATTATATTAGATCATAGATGAGTATATAATCATGTTACAAGTAAACTGGAATACACTGTGTATATCCAGAACCTAATCATCTAAATTATACCTACGCTTTGTATAGCCCAATATCTTAACTCCAAACCTGTATGACGATTAGTACAGTTGACCACACTGGCAAACACTCGGCAAAAGGCCTAAGAACATATGTCCAACGAACAACGGCCAACATTCCTGCAGACGAAATGAAGAAACTTCTTCTTTGTTGTGTCTTCCTTCTTCTTTCTGCGACCAAAGAATAAGAAAGATTGATCTGAAACTTATTCTTTCTAGTCCTTTATTGTGGTCAGATCTAACAACAATAAAACGGTGAAGAGACCGGAGAAAATTATTCTATGATGATGACATCATCTCTATCTTGATGTTGCCGTTCAGAAAGCCAAGTCTCTATGTCGTCAAGCCGATGCCCTCATCTTCAACAGAGCCGCCTTGAAGAAAACGAATCTATCCCGCCCCCTCACCGTCGCCGGAGAGGAGGAGGAGGAGGAGATAACCCCGGTACCAAGAAACTTGGCATAAAGAGACTCTAACCCTAGATGACTCGATCTACTAGAAAACTTATAAAAAAACGATGGATCACTACTCCGGGGTCACAATCGAGCCGACGGGCAGCGCGACGATGTCGGCGTCGGGCTTGTCCTTGAGGATCACCTTCTTGGCTTCCTCTATGCTGAGGCCAACCACCTCCGGCCACGACGTCTTGGGGCCGCCACACTCCGGTGCCGCCGCCGCTGTCGCCGTGGAGCTCATGGTCGTCGTCGTGGGTCGCGAATTGAACTGCGGATCAGTTAAACGATGGCGATGCAAAAAAGGAAACAGACTACTACTACATTGTTGCAAAAAAACGTAAGCTACAGAAAGGCAGGCACACTCACGGGCAAGTGTTGCTTGTTATCGTGCTTCTTTGTACTGCTGGTGCTGGTTATATGAAGCGAGTATGCACCGGTGAGGTATTTATAGAGAGCTGCTGCAGCCTGCAGGATGCACGATGGAGATGAATGGATCGGATGACCTGTTCTCTGCTTTCCTCTGAACGCAGACATCCCAATCCACAAGCAATCTTGTTGATAATTAGTCATAAGCCACGCAAGCTTAACGTGCAATCTATATCTGTTGATCTTTCTACTAAACACATGCATGGCTGGTATATATGCTAGTACTAGTCGTACGTTTTAGCTAGCTGTGGTACGGCAAAATGCATGCGCATGTCATATCTTCAGACACTGCTTAACGTGCAACCTTTTGATCTTTCATCATCATTGATAAAGACACCAAAAGAAGATGCTGCACAGCTGAGACTCTCTCCAACAACCGCAACCCAAAATACAAGTCCCATTTATTTTTTAGGTAGCGCTACAGGCAAAGGGTTCAATACATATTTTTGGTTTTCTCCAACAACAAAACCCAAAAGACAACCTTTTCTGCAAATGGGCCTCCAGGAGAGAGGATACTCATATTTGGGTTATGTCTCTCCTGACACCCAAAATGGGTCTTCCATATAGGTAGTCTATTGGAGGCTATATGTATTATGTTGAAGACCCATTTTGAGTTTAGGTTCCGCAATGGGTCTCCTATTAGAGACAGCCTGATGTGTTGGACATGCAAACGGGATAATCCAATATTTGTAAGGTGTAAGGAATATCGATCGTGGAAGATGAAGGATGCACCAAATTGTCAAAGCTGAATGCGTATAATGCAGGTAGAATTCCCAACCCTCTTTTGTCAACACAATTCTGCAGATTTCAAAGTTAAATAAAGGACTCTATCTAGTGAAGAGTTTCGTGGCATTGTTTTCAAGACTGCCATGTCATATGAAATAAAATAAAATAAAACTTGGATGAAACATATATCCACTCTCAATTGAGAGTTTCATTCTACGCTTTCATAGACATTTAATTTCATGACTCATATAGAGTTGTTAATCATGCCAAAAGAGTTGTTAATCATGCCAAAAGAGTTTTATCTACACGAAACTCATTTCTTCTCTCTCTTCTTAAATACACTGCCATAACATCAAAATATATACGTGGCAATCTATTTAATACAAATGAAACTCACATGAAACTCCCACTGAGACTGACCAAGTTCTTCTCTTTTCAGTTCAACGCTGCCTTATAGTTTAGGCGACTGAGACATCTGAAAGTTTGGTGCCATCAAAAATTTACTAAGTAGCCAGAGCTCTGCACTTACATATATAGTCGTTTTCATTTTATTACTTGAGAAAAAAAGAGCATGCAGTCATCAGTTGAGGTTTGCCAACGAAGAAAGACGATGGTAAGCTTTTGTGAATTTAACCTAGCTTTTTTGTTAGCCTAGTGGCATGAGGTTGTCATCATTTTTGTTTGCCTAGTTGCATGAGGTTGTCACCCCTTTTTTGCGTTTGCACGTGTTAATGTTGTTACTTAGACCATTCTCTTTTGCAACGAAGAACTTTCACACAAAAATTCATAAAAAAATCGATTAGACTTTACAAACATTGCAGGATGGTTTAATGGGGACTTAGGACATGTTTGGTTCAGTTTATAAGCAACTTATGATCCAAATAAGCTGAAATTAAAACACAAACATTGCATTTTTCTGCAGTTTCCTTTGACCGCCCTTCTCACAGTAGCCCCCATTTATATTAAAAAGTATAAGCTGGGTCAGGTCAGGTTATCCTCATCACACCTTTTCTTAAATTATACAGTTTCTTATGGAAGCACTTTTCTAAAAAACTGTACCAAAAAGGGCCTTAATTAGTTTTTCTATAGCAGTTGAGAAAATGAGAGATTATATATACTATCTCAGCTCAAGACAATTATCTTGAGTTAATAAAATACTTCGGCAAAGAAAAAAAAAACTTATCTACACCACCGGACAGAGAATTTCATTCGGACAAATAGAGACAACCTTTACAAGGTTTGCAAAGATTACAAGAGCTCTAAATCATTCAGCTCATAGTTTAGCTAAACAAACTCATACACCTCTGTCTTCTCATCCCTCTCAAACTATCTGCATCTTGCACACATGTTGCTCATGTCAATCTGTGCCCTGGTTAGTGGTTAAGCAAGCACTCACCTCTGTAATTGGGAGCCTTTCAGGCAATATATACACACCGTACGCTAGCTGTTCTTAAGTGCAACGAAGTTTCCTGTTAAAAAAATGGTCAGCTGAACTTTTCATTGGGGCACATTTGTGGCTGAATGATTTGTCCATCATCACTTCCGTCACCAGTTCGTATAGTACGTTCATCCATGCAAGGATTGGAACGTGCTTTAGACATAAAGAACAGTGATAACACACTAATTCTCCATATGCAGAACGACGACATGCCGGAACATGAGCATTGTTATTTACAGTAGTATATGTAATATGGTATCATTCATAGAAAGTAAAACACACATCCAGAACCATTGGGAAGATGCATGAACAGGGTACATGATAGATCGATCATGGCATCTTCTGAGTTATTATTTTGAGTTTACTACACATATATTATCTTTTATTCGGTTGTGGCTGGAGTAAAAGGGAGCTGGGCAACTAGCCAACACGGGGCGTCTCAGCGACGGTGTCGACGAAGATGCGGACGCGGTTGGGCAGAAAATCATCGGTCACCCGCGAGCCGACAGGCAACACGATGATGTCGGCGTCGGGCTTGTCCTTGAGGATCACCTTCTTGGCTTCCTCTATGCTGAGGCCAACCACCTCCGGCCACGACGTCTTGGCGCCGCCGCTCCCCGGTGCTGTCGTCACCGCCGCCGTGGAGCTCATGGTCGTCGTCGTGGGTCGCGAGATTAACTGCGAATCAGTTGATCGATGACGATGCAAAAAAAGGAAACAGACTACTACTACTACATTATTGCAAAAAAAGCGTAAGGTATAGAAAGGCACACTCACGGGCAAGTGTTTGCTTATTGCTGTCGTACGTGCTTCTTTGTACTGCTGCTGGTTATATGAAGCGAGTATGCACCGGTGAGGTATTTATAGTAGCTGCTGCAGCCTGCAGGGTGCATGTACGATGGAGATGAATGGATCGGATGACCTGTTCTCTGCTTTCCTCTGAACGCAGACATCCCAATCCACAAGCAATCTTGTTGACAATAGAGAATAGACACACACTTAAACTTGATCTGAATTAGTCACAAGCCACGCAAGCTTAACGTGCAACCTTTTGATCTTTCTACTGAACGCATGGCTGGTATATATTATGCTAGTACTAGTCGTACGTGTTCTAGCTAGCTGTGGTACGGCAAAATGCGCGCATGTCATATGTTCAGACACACAGCTTAACATGCAACCTTTTTTGATCTCTTCACCATCATTGATAAAGACGCCACGCGAAGATGCTGCACAGCTGTTGGCTTCTTATTAGCTAACGTGTTGGACATGCAAACGGGATAATCCACCGATCTAATTAAGGCCTTGTTTAGTTTCACGGTGTAAAGTTTTGGAATGTCACATCGGGTGTCGCATGGGGTGATCGGATACTAATACAAAAACAAATTATAGAATCCGTCGGTAAACCACGAGACGAATTTATTAAGCCTAATTAATCCGTCATTAGCACATGTGTTACTGTACCACTTTATTGTCGAATTATGGATTTATTAGGCTTAAAAGATCCGTCTCGTAAATTAGTCGCAAAACTGTGCAATTAGTTATTTTTTTAGTCTATATTTAATACTTCATACATGTGTTCAAACATTCGATGTGATATGGTGTAAATTTTTAGGGAAAAACTAAACAAGGCTTAAACAACAATATCTGTAACGGATATCGATCGTGGAAGATGAAGGACGCATCAAATTTGTCAAAGCTGAATGCGTGTAATGCGGCCACGAATTCCCAATCCTCTTTTGTCAACACGGTTGTGCAGATTTCAAATCAAAGTTAAATAAAGGACTCTGTCTACTAACGTGTAGCGATTGAAATTGTTTTCTTTCCAGTTCAACGTTACCTTACAGTTTAGGCGATTGAGACATATGAAAGTTTGATGCCATTAAAAATGTACAAAGTAGCCAGAGCTCTGCGCTGTTACATATATTATATAGTATATGATCGAACATAGGTAGTCGGCATGTTCGTTGGTTGGTTTCTGGGCTGATAAGTCCGGCTGATGTTGGTTTGTTGTGAAAGAAAAATATTGTTGGATGGCTAATAAGCCCTGGCTGAAACCAACAAGCGAACAGGCTGAGTGTCTGTGGTCCTTTTCATTTTACTTGAAAAAAGGAACATGCAGCCATCGGTGAGATTAAAGGGGGCGTACCCAGTGCAGAGAGCTCCCGCTCTGTGCGGGGTCTGGGGAAAGGTGTCAGTGTCAAGCCTTACCCTCGCCTGTGCAACGCGAGGAGACTACGACTCGAACCCAAGACCTCCCGGTCACAGACGGTAAGACTCTACCGCTTGCACCAACATCAGTGAGATTATCCCAACGAATTAAGAAAGACGAGGGTAACCTTTTGTGAATTTAACCATTTTTGTTAGCTCAGTGGCTTGAGGTTGTCACCATTTTTTTGACCTTCATGTCAAAGTTGTTACTTAGACCGTACTCCTTTGGAACAGAAAAAATTCACAATTTCACAGGAATCATACAAAAAAAAATATAAAATGATTAAAATTTAGAAAAATTGCAGGTGGTTTACAAAAATGACTCGCATATCTATGTCTTCTCATCCCTCACACAGGATTTCATTCAGACAAATATAGAGACAACCTTTACAAGGTTTACAATATTGCAAGCTAAGAGCTCTAAATCATTCAGCTCATAGTTTTTTTTTGCAAGGATTCAGCTCATAGTTTAGCTAAACAAGCTCATACATCATACATCTCTGTCTTCTCACCCCTCACACAGGATTTCATTCAGACAAATTAAATATAGATACAACCTTAACAAGCTATACAAGATTGCAAGAGCTCTAAATCATCCAGCTCATAGTTTAGCCAAACAAGCTCATACATCTCTGTCTTCTCATCCCTCTCAAACTACTATATCTTGCACACATGTTGCTCATGTTAATCAGTGCCTGGTGGTTAATGAAGCACTCACCTCCGTAAATTGGGAGCCTTTTATTGGCGCTACTCTCTGTACTCTGTTTTTAAGTGCAAGGAAGTTTCTTATAAAAAATGCAATCGGCACATCTGTGGTCAGCTGCACTTTTCATTAGGGCACATTTGTGTCTGAATGATTTGCAAATCATCACTTCCGTACGTACGTACGTTCATCCATGCAAGGATTGGAACGTGCTTTTAGACATAAATAACAGTGGTAACACATTAATTCTCCATATGCAGAAAGACGATATGCCGGAACAGGAGCGTTGTTATTTTATTGTAGTATAATATGGTACCATTCATAGAAAGTAAAACACACATCACATCCGGATCCATTCAGAAGACGCATGAACAGGGTACATACGATAGATCATGGCATCTTATGACTTATTCTTTTTACTATACATTATATATGTTTTATTATGTTGTGGACGGAGTAAAAGGCAGCTGGGCAACTAGCCAACATGGGGCGTTTCGGCAACGGTGTCGACGAAGATGCGGACCCGGTCAGGGCGGAAATCCTTGGTCACAGGCGTGCCGACGGGCAGCACGATGATGTCGGCGTCAGGCTTGTCTTTGAGGATGATCTTCTTGGCCTCCTCCACTTTCAGCCCGACCACCTCCGGCCATGACGTCTTTTCGCCGGCCGTCGACGAGCTCATGCTCGCTGGATATGATGAGTGGCTTAAGTGAGGCTTCTTATGCTTCTGATATAGCACTGCTAGCTGTATATATGCACAGAGCGAGGGTGCGCTATTTATAGAGCTGATGAAGGTAGGAAAAGTGTAATGGTCGTATGGTAGACTTATCTTGGTAGTTGGTAGATGGTACAAGCAAAGCAAATAGAAAAAATGCTGATGTTGCAAAGAAATGGTACACGCCTGCTAGCTCCATGTCCACCACTGAATAACGAAGGCACGAGGCACACGAGGTGGCCCGTGGATGATGCTGCCGACATCAACTACACAACAAGCGGAGGATATGCGCGCGGAAACTAAAAATCCATAGCCACGTGGATGATCATGACACATAACACCATATGTCAAAATAATGTCATTTTCATTTCCATCGTTCAATCAATGAGAGGATGTTACTCCCTCCGGAAGTTTGAGAAATCAAACAATTTTAAATTTGACTAAATTTTTACAAAAAAAATATTAATATTTCTTATGAAAATATATTTTTCCTATTATAAGTATTTGTAGTCTAAAAATTAAAGCTAATAATATTTTGCACAAATGTAGTCAAATTTAAGGAAGTTTGATGAATCAATCCAAACCTAGAATTACGTCTTTTTAGGACACAGAGGTTGTTCCTCACAAAAAGAACAACATAGGTTCGTGTGACTAGCGCCGGAACGTCCGGACGCTAGCCCCCATCTGAACGCCCATGTTTGCCCCGCCTCCGCCTGTTGCACCCGCTCCGCATGCGGTAGCAACTATTGCGCCTGCCCGCCCCACCCCCGAATGCTGCTGCGGGCCCATGCCTGCTGCTGCGCATGCAGGTGGGGACCACCCACACCCGCTTCGCTACCCACATGCACGCGGAGACCGCCTGCGCCCGCGGGAACCAACTCTGCTTGTGCCCACTTCGTGCGCCTATTAATGTTGCAACATGAAGCACTTCTGCAACATACGTCTGAAACAGGTAAAACATTTGTAACATACACTTCCAACATATGTGTATAGCCACAGCAACATATGCAACATCTAGATAAAATACTTGCAACATACGTCTAAAACAGATGAACCATTTTGTATAGACGCTTGCAACATATCTCTGAAACACTTGCAACATACCTCTAAAACACTTGCAACATGTGAAACATCCCGATCTACTTTTGCAACATCCATATAAAACACTTGCAACATACCTCTCCGAAACACTTGAAACATGCATTTGCAATATACGGGTCCTCCTGTCGTGGTGTTTTTGGCCGACCACGGGAGACGATGCCCTGGCCGGCGATGACCTTCTCTCGGTGGCGCCGGGGCGGTGTGGTGGCACGGTGCACGCCGTGGCCGTGATGGGCGAGCGCGGATGGGGGCACGACAGGTGGATGGCCACGATGGCGAGGCGGAGTGGGACGCGGCAGCGCTACGCGGCACAGGATGGGGCGCGCGAGGGGGGATGGCGGAGTTGGACGGCCAGGTGTAGGATGGGGCCGCGCGCGGTGGCGGAGTGACGTTCCCGGATGTAGGATGGGGGCGCGCGCGGGGATGGCCGCGGCGGTGAGGCGAAGTGGGACGAGCGGGAGATACTTTTTAGGGATAGAGCGCATTAGAAGTCGGGTGCGCGGCGTCCGTATGGGGCGGCCACCAGTGGGCAAGCATTAGCGATATATATATCTCATCGCCTTCAAGAGTAGTGCAACACTTAATTTCATCATTAGTTCCATTGCATTACACTACTATAAAAAAATGATTTTAGGTGTCCCTAGCAAAGATCTACATCTGGAATTAGTCAAAGGGCCCAATGGCATTGGCTAGCCTATAGAAACCGTCTCTGGAAATGGTGTTATTTTAGAGGCGGGCTCCTTAAGTGTAACACCCGAGAATACATGGCATAAATACAAATGTTAATATGGATCAAGTGTTTTATTTAGCGAAGGTTGACCGGCTATAAAGGAAGATTAAAAATTTTACTTTTTGATCCATTGCTCGGATGGATGAATGGAGACCACGGATGCATAGAGCTCGTCTTTCCGTTTGACTACTTATTCACATTAATCGGAGTTCGGATCATAGAGTTATGTTCTTAACAAGGTATAGAAAGAAAAAGAAAAATAAAGACCACAGTGCCACGCGAGCTACAGTGACCATCAGCCAGATACAGTACCCGAGTTGGAGTTCATGCCATGGCGTGGTTTTCTTTCTCTCCGTATTTTTTTTCTGCCGAACCCTACCCTTGGACAACCCTACAGCCATAGCACCCCTATACACGCAAAGGAGGAAAAGAAAGAAGAGAGAATAAGGAAGAAGAGAGGGACTAGGGCTACCATCGCCGACAAGGCAATTCTTCTCCGAGAAAATCCATCGAACTGATGACCCCATCGTAGCAACGAGGATCGCCGTGTGGTGAAAAGAAAAAAAGGGAGTAGATCACTGTTGTTGCCCTAGGTGAAATGCCAAATCTTAATCCACATTGTTGAGACTTGCGGTCTCAGACGGTGAGGAAGTGGTAGGGGCCTCCGCCCGATGAATGCAGTAATCGGGCGGAAGCTTTGGAAAGGGTTGGCACGGCAAGTGGGCGTGTAAGGGAATGATACGTAATGCTGCGGTTTCATTAATACATTCACCAACTTCCCCGTACCATTACAAGTGTTCCCTATTTATAGGGCTCAACTACCGCCTTTGCGGTGCTTACAACAGTGCCCCTCAACTGCTACAGTACATTCTGGGAATATTCCTCTACTTGCTCTTCGTCTCGGGGGTAATCTTGCCACGCTGCTATCAGATACTGGGCCTACGCGACCAACCGGCCCAGCAGGCCTTAGGATTCATTGATGGGCCTTTGGCCCTCCGCCGTCGGTCTCCGCCTTAGGGGCGCCGAAGGCCATCGACCTCCGACGCCCGGTTCAGTCGTGCTCCTGCTCGGGCCTCCGCCCATATGAGCGGAGGCTGAACCGGAGTGCCAGCGCCGTCCATGAGCGCCCTTCTCTGCTTACCTGCACACACATATTAGACGTTGGCATTTGATTAGCCTATCAGTGGGGTGGCCTCCGCCCGCTTCGTCCGGAGGTGCCTGCGCGCCTAACGGGCGGAGGCTCCACCGAGGTCGCTTGCAGCGTCCTGCGAGCACAGTCTGAGAAACTGTCATCTTTCCAGGGTCAGGGTCTGGAGGCGTGGTGGCTGGGCCTTCGCTTAGGTGATCGGTCGGAGACGTCTTTGCGAACTGCCAACCACGTAGGTCTCCGCTACTCTCAGAGGCCGTGTTACAACAGTTCCCCCTTTTGAGACCACGGTCCACCTGAGCGTGTCGTGAGCTCAAAACGCCTTAAGCAAGGACGTCCGCGGGGGCGGAGACTGCGCGTGGTCATGTCTCCGACCGATCCCCGCCGGTTCCCCCCTGGCTCGCTCTGGCGCGGCCGCTGGTCTTGTTAAGGTTGCCATTGGGCTACAAATCTTGCCGTTGTGCACCTTGCAACTTATCCAGGGGTAACCGTTGGGCGCCAGGCGCACTATCCGGGGGTGACCGTTGTACTTCGAGAGTTGAACCGCCCGCCCGCGGCCTATATAAGGGCAGTGTTGGTGGCGGGGTCCCCCCGCACGAGACATTCGTTTTCATTGCAACG
Source organism: Miscanthus floridulus (assembly GCF_019320115.1). Lineage (NCBI taxonomy): Eukaryota > Viridiplantae > Streptophyta > Magnoliopsida > Poales > Poaceae > Miscanthus > Miscanthus floridulus. The sequence goes on from NC_089595.1 coordinate 11,537,473, forward strand.
CCTGAAATCGCTCTCTGCTTTCTTTGCTTTCGCTTGAACTGCCTTCGCGCGTCCCTTGTTTCCGCTTGCGCCTTCCTCCCAGGTTGCCGCCGCGGTGGCTTTCTTTTTGGCCTTCGCCCATACTCGCCGGCCCGCCTTCTTCGGACCCTATCGCCACCTTCTTGGTGTTAGGGCAGGCGGCTGGAGTGCACGTTTTGAGGAGTGCATGATTACCTCCGCCTCTGCGCTAGAATTTGAGAAGCTGGTGGAGGAGGATTTGGGGAGTGTCTCTGCGTCTGTCGGGGACCCGGTCGCTGTGGATTCTGGAGACATGGCGAAAAAGTCATGGGATTTCGGCCCCTCCTCCATTACTGAAGAGGCGGTCGCAGAGATGTTGAAGGAATCGTATTTTCCTTCTTCGAGGGTAAAGATCCCTCCGCCTGGCCAGACCGTTCCGGAGCCGGAGGAGGGATATGCGGTGGTGTTTTGGGACTTTTTCACCTGCGGCCTCCGCCTTCCTTACGTCCCCTTCCTCCACTGGGTGTTGGAGACGTTCAACGTCCAGGTTCACCATCTGACCCCTATGGCCTTTCTTACGCTCAGCAAATTTTGCTGGGCATGTGTTTCTTATGGTGCCGAGCCGGATGTGGACACCTTCTGCGTGTACTATGAGCTACAGAAGCAGCCGAAGAAGAAGAAGGAGGTGCAGGAGGGCAAGGAGGTGGAGGTGACCTACCAGTATGGTAGTTGCACCTTTATGTCGAAGAGGAACCAAGGCGTAGACCGCCTAGAGATTTCTTTTTGCTAGACAAGTGGGACCGCGGCTGGCTTGAGCAGTGGTTCTACGTGAAGACCTACGGGGTCCGCGGCACTACCGAGGATGGTGCGGAGGTCGTGGAGTATCCATTGACTTCAAGAATGGAGGAGATGGCGCCGCATACGCGCGTGGATCCGCCGGAGGAGATGTCTTCGGCGAGGAAGGCTTGCGACCGGGCTTTTGCGACAGCGTGCCGCTACTCCGGGGGGTGCGACCTGGTGGAGGAGATTATGGCCTCCAACTACTGGCCCCTGGGCAGAGACAACCCAGCCTTTCGGCTGGAAAAGGGTGAAGGTTCCTGTTTTTGGGCCGGAGGCCGAGATTCCTTTCCCCCGCTTTGGCCGGTCTTTAGGGGAGGGGTGACGGAGGACAGCTTCGTTGCCGACGTTGAGGAGGCCACTGTCGGGTTGGTTGGCAAAATTTTCAAGCATGAGTACATGTCTCGGAGAGCCGTGGCAGGCACCATGCCGCGTCTCAATCGAGTTTTTGAGGAGCTCAGGATTGTCTACCGGGAGCGCGAGGTTCCCGCCGAGGTCCTGGCTTCGATTGACAAGAAGAAGAAGATGGCCTTCGCGAAGAATGTTATGGTGGAGGCCGAGTCCAAGAAGAGGAAGGGCACCGCTGTTGCTCAGGTGCCTGCAAAAAAGAAGAAGACCGGTGCTCTGGTGATCGCGGCGGCCGCGTCTTTGGCCGGTAGTGCTGGCGTTGCCTCCGTCGGCAGTGAAAACGTTCAGAGCTCCTTCGTCCCATCAGTGGACATGCGGGTCATGAGCGGTGGGGATCGCGGCTCTCCTGGAGCTCTGGTGTGCCCTATGTGTGGCGCTGTGAGTGGTGCAGAGCGTCCGGGGGCCAGCGCTGCTCTGGCGCGCTCCTTGCATGGTGCTATGAGTGTCGCCGAACAGCCGGAGGCTAGCGCCGCCGATCCTATGCCCGGCATTTTTGGTGGGCTGTATTCTAGTTCTAAAGAGGGCGTAGAGGTCGTCTTGCAGCACGCTCCTTCGTCTCCCGCCGTTGTTGCGCCTTCCCCCATGCCAGCGGCCGACGTCGGGCAGCTGGAGGCCGTGCTTGCTGAGTAGGCCCTGGCGGCTCAGTCTTCTTCGAGCCCTCCGCCCGCTAGGCCACTAGCTGAGGAGAGCCGGCCCTTTGGGCCTTCGTCACATGATATGGCGGAGACTTCTGCCCAGGGGGCTTGGCAGGCGGCCCAGCCTGGGCTTTTTATGAGTAAGTTTGTTTGGCGCACATTTTTGTGTTTACTGTCTTTGCTCGGTTTATTTGTTTATGTATTCTACCAAGTTCTAATACCGTGTACTTGTTGCTTTGTAGGTGATGTCATGGCTGGACTCCTCACCTCGGAGGAGCGAGCGGCCGCTGCCAGCGTCAGGTTTGGTCCGGGGCAGCTGGGGCCGATGGCGCTGGGTCCGAGTGAGTATAGAGTGTTTTTATCTTACTCGTCTTTTGGCCTATTGTTATTGTCTATTTCTGATCGGCCCTCTGACCTGAGTTGTTGTTGTTGTTTTTTTTGCTACGCAGGCTCCTCCGACACTTCTATCTTAGGTTGGGAAGAGTGCTATCTTGGGGTTCTTGGAGACGTCGAAGGTGGTCTCTGGCAGTTGGTGTACGTATTGTGAGATTTGCTTTTCTCACCTTATGGTTTTGTGTTTGTTTGTTCTTCTTTGAACAGATCGCTTCAAACAGCGTCTGAGGGACATGGATTTCTTCCAACTTCTCCGTGTTCATCTAGAACACCAGAGCTTGGTGCGTCTTCGGCGGTTTGCCTTTTTTGGTCTATGTTCGCCTTTAGACTTGTTTTTCTTTCTATTGCTGATCGCCTTGGTCTTCTTCTTTCTGATCGCAGGGGTATCACACGGCTGTTGTTATGGAAGAGCGCTGCACTCGCGAGGTCTCCGATCGAGATATTGCGATTGAAGCGCTCAAGGCGGAGAACGAGCGCCTAGAAGGTGAAAAAGGGGGTTTGGCCAACTCCCTTGCAGCTCTCCGCCTTTCTTTGGCGGAGAAGGAACAAGAAAAGGAGGCTTTGAGGGCTGATCTCGCCAAGGCCCGGGATGCAGAAGCTTTTTCCGCTGAGCAGGCCCGTAGGGCGAACGAGTTGGCCGAGGGTCTCCGGCGAGAGCTGGCCTCTGAGAAGGAATCCACAGCTACGGTGGAGGAGTAGCTGTCTTTGACGATGAGGCGTTTGGACTTGGTCAAGGGGGTCCTTGCTTCAACCGTTGGCCATTACTGAAACATCCTCAATTTTTCCACGAAGGGAAAATCCACAGAATGAATTATAATATGATAAACCATGAATTGATTCCATCATATTATCATATTTCAGTCGATGTCATAGTCATACATCATAAGATTACAAGAATACAAGATATTACATCAATGGGGAAACACACCTATTACAGAGTTGATCTAGTGGAAGACTATCGAGTGAAGGATCCACCTTCACGGGCATCATCAGAGTTGGCGTCGTGCAGCGTAGATTCCATCTCCGAACCAAACTTGAGCGTAGGCACGAGACCTCATAATCCTTCTAAAGTCAGCATCTCTGAGAAGCAGAAAAATCTGCACACTGCCAGATGTGTGCAGGCCATGGTCAGTACCGATGAGCTTTAGTGGAAAAGATAAAACAAGAGGATCTGGCGATCCTAACTTTTGGCTGTGGTTTGCATCCTTAGCGCATGAGAAGTAAGTAACAATAGTAATGTAATAATAATATCCTGTTTTTAACACATTCTCAGCCACACACATCCACATCCATCCATATCCATCCACCAACCATCCATCCCAAACCATCTCCACAACACCACACCTCATCTCATCTCACACACTCAAGTCGATAGGCCAACTCCCTCTCAACCTTGTCTCAACGGCCCGCAGCCCCCAAGGCTCACGACCAGAAAATACCCCAAACCCTAGAGGGAGGAAGGAAGGACTCATCTCCTATCTAGTTTAAGCAAAACCCAGGAAAGGTCCATAGCCGACAAGTCGGCATATGTATCGATCGATCAACCATACACTCTGCAGAGGTTTTACATACCCACAAGATAGCCATCCTCGATGGTGCCCCATCTAGGCAGATTTCGGCCGCTTGCTAGACTAGAACGATGCCACCCTACCTCTCAGCCCTGGAACATCCCAAGTCTAGTCTATGGTGGCTGATACTGTGAATCGTAGATAGAGCCAGGGCCCACCGGATGTCAAGAGCCGGTCCACAAGGCCTCCTGAAGTCTCGGAACAGTGTGGGGGAAAACCGCGCACCCCGTACCTCCTTGCACATGTTCGCCTGGCAGTAGTGGCATCGCTCTACCAAGTAGTCCGACCATCCCGCACCATATAGGCGAGTGGGATGTAAAGGATTCCCGGTGAATCTGAGTACTAGTAAGTCCTTAGGGATGACCAAGCCAGAATGTCTTCCTCAGGGTTTCCGTTTTATGTGCCACCACAGCACCTCTACCCCGGGCTCCACCTCTCCGAGGTTCACACCCAAGGCCACCTCCAATTACCATTTACTCGTCACAGGTATTCCATATCCAAGTGCCCAGGTAGCACCACATGGCAAGACTCGCCCCCGGCTGATCGTTATTCCAGCTCGGTCGACACAACCCTCACTCTCCACGCACCCAAGACACACGCAGCACGCTCACACACCAAGTTCGGCACCCATAGCCAAACCGTTCCCAGGGGGTTCACCACCAGCATCACATTCCCGATATAATGCGAAGTGGAGATAACAATAAGTATAGTGGTGTATTATGCAAGCGAGCAGGCAAGTAAGCATGTATAAGCAAGCGAATGCGCAAAGCATGGGTGACATGGTAGAGTGAGTTGCATCAGGGTAATAATGGCTCAGGTAGTAGCATGCATCAAAGTACTAGCAAAGGAATAATTATAAAGCGCTAGCAGTTCTAGATATTTTGTAATGTCTAATGGGATTCTCTAAAAGAGGGTGCTGCCATGACACCTGCGATGTAGAGGTAGTAGTGGTACAATTCTCCATCCATTGGTGTTCAATCAGTGGGGTCACCTCCTCCTGAGCTGACTCCATTTCGCAGTCCTTGTCATCGCCCACGTTCTCTTGATCCGATCGTCAGCTACTCCACGAAGCAACACGCAAGGCAAGAGAACACCCAACACCCGAAAAGACGATAAGACGCAGGAAGATCCCACAACACCGACAAGACACAAAAGACACGAGGCTTAGCTCCTACAGCTCCTACAGCTTTATCCCGCAAGTCACAATTGGACATGAGTAGCAAACAAGAACGATAACACTATTGTGACTTGGCTCCAATGTACTTTGGCTCGCCCGTTACGGTAGAAAGCGGTAGCGCAAAGAGATTGGACAGCAACGGGTTCTCTCGATCCTCATGACATAATAACATCGAGAGCCGAGGAGAGAGTTGCTCAGCAAAACAAAAGAAGTAGGGGTTAGCTAGGCACATCCATGTCATGTTCTCAAACACATCTTTGGGAAAGATGGTTTTAGACGGCCGATCGGGTCGACACGCATGGGTCTGAGGTACGACATAGACTATAGCTTTGCTAGCTAAAAAAAGAGATAGTCCGGTCTTTGATCCAATCGCCATGGACAAGGTGGGATTGAACAGAGCGGCTAATAGGGCAATAACATCAGAGAACGGAGGTCTACTCCTTCCAGCACACACGGCACGACACAAGTGCGCAAACCACTCGTAGGGTACCCGACTCAGGTGCACTGGCACTAAGACATCTCTCTAATTCATAGCGATGCGGTTGTCACCGCAGGAATCAAGGAAATGCGATGATCATACAAGGTAGAAGCATACGGGGGTTTGAGCACGAAGAGGCAAGTAAAAGTAAAAGAGTGGTGTAGCTCCATGGTCATGGCGAGGCGAACTCGTGGCCACAAGCTATACCAACGAGTTGGCACCCATCATTACACGATTGTTATTTCCAAGTCATCTCCCATAGGACTTGGTCATGGAGGGCTCAAGGCATGCGGGTGATATCCGCATCGATGCTAGTATCGACATTGAATCCATCACGACCATGTTCTAGGGCCTAAGACAGGAGCTAACACTCGTGGTACTATGAAGTCAACTAAAAAGCGAGGGGTCGAGTTACACTCGGCATCATGGTCATGGCGAGATGGATCCCGCGATTGTAACATCCGGACGAGGTACGATCCCTCAGCCAGCTCGAAGGCTCGGCACACAGGAAACAACACCAACAACCAGCGATAAGAACCAAATATGACCAAAAGACGCAACAACTCAACATGACTGCGGAGTAGCACATTCCATAGCTGGGTGATGGATAGATCCTATAAGATAGTCATGGACAGATAGGTCGTAAGAATAGGGCCCGACAGGGTAGATATGCGTATACGGAAAGATGCGAGATGGGGCTTTCCATGGTCTTGATAAGACATACGACTAGGGTTCATGGTCTAGAGGGTATAGCTCGTAGTAGACGGGGTCATGGTGGTCTCGGCAAGCGAGGCCATGTGGTCTCGGCAACGGTGGTCTCGGCAACGGTGGTCTTGGCAACTGTGGTCTCGATATCTCCTCAACGGCACGTACTTGCAAGGCAAGGCGACCGGAACATCAGAAAAACTCCACTTGTCATTGGTACGATGCTAGGGTTCACACGGTTTCTCAATGGCTCGCCCTCGTTTTTAACGAGGCGGCCAGAATGTCGGGAACGGACTCCATACAATGACGGTAGAAGATGTGGAGGCCCAAGGGCCGTTATAACATGTCCCGAAGGGTTGTGGCTTCTTCTGGCCAGCTAAGGCCAGCTATGGCCTGCTGTGGCTTGCTATGGCTCGCTGTGGCTGGCTGCGGCTGGCTACAAGTGGCTAAGGTTGGCCAAGGGCTGGCTGTGACTTGCTATGGCTTGCTGAGGCATTTGGCTCGCATTCTCGATAGTCAGACAGAGGAAGGTGGTCAAGCAACCGGTCTCCTATGCTCTTCGTTGGGCTAAGCGACGTGGGCAGGGTAGCAGTGGTGGCCGCCGACGCGGTGCACGGCACAACCATAGCGGCCAGCATCGATAGTGGGCTCCGGTTGGGGTACCTCTGTTCCGACGGCGGCAAGGTAGAGTCCAGTCCACTGCCATGCGTGTGCGCCACAGCAAGGATGGGGCCAGGCACAGGGCTCGTGCAAGGCCGTGCGGTGATGTGCGTGCGCTTGCTGGCGTCTGGCCGCTCGGTGTGGCCATGGGCGACAAGGCACTATGTGCTAGTGGTTGCGCGTGTGTGTTGCTACAAGCCGCACGACAACAGGACGGGAAGGAGCGGTGACCAAGGCCGAAAGGTGTGGGCTTGACCGGTGCGTGCGCATGCAATGGCAATGAGGTCGCGAGGCAGCCGTGCGTGGCCGCGGTGGTCAGCTGGCTGCATGCATGGCGCTACGCCACGAGGCTGTGTTCCATGGCAAGAAGAGCAAGGCCGCAGACGCTCACTGGTGCTCAGTGGAAGGCCCAAAAGGGCTTGGCTTGTGAGGGTGGAGGTGTTCGCCCGATGGTACCTGCGCGCGTGCTGTGCGTTCGTCCAGGCAGTGGCAACAAGGCAAGGTCCTAGGCCAGTGCTTGCGTGAGTCCATGCGGTGGTTGTGGTCACGAACGTGATGGCAAGGTGGGAGATCACGGTGGTGAAGGGGACGGCTAATAGGGCGTGGTGACTAACTTGTCACGGCATCACGCCATTGCCCATGGCGGCATGTCCATGCCAGCCGTGCACCCGTGGCATTCTTGTGTCTGTGCGAGGCTTGGCACGTAGGACGACGGCTTGACGAGGCCGCAGGGGTTTGGCAACAAGGCAAGATGGGCTTGGTTGATGCTGGTTCGTGTGGGCGTGCGGGCACTTGGCCGCATCGGTGTTCCTAAGCACTAGTGGCTCGTCAAGGCCGCGCTTGGGCTATGTGCATGCGTGCATGTGTTCGTTGGTCCAGGGCCAGCCTTCTGCTAACTCTACTGGTTCCAGGAGGTCAGAACGAGGTGGTGTCATGGGAACGTGGCGGCGCTCCGGCGGTGCATGGGCAAACACGGTCAGCGGCTCAAAGGCCGGTCAGGCAGGTGACCAGGTAGTGCACAAAAAGTGAGGCTTTGAGGCTAAGGTCCTCACCGGAGGGCTCGATGGCAGCAGAAGGCGTTCCCATGGTGGCTTCGGCTGTTGGCGAGGTGGCTCCCCATGGCGGCGTCGCGATGTGCTCCGGCGAGGACGACGGCGTGGAGGACAGTGTCGTAGGGTGGGAGGTGCTCGCGGTGGTGGCATGCTTGACGACATCTGTGCGGCTCCGGCGGTGCAGACCTAGAGCTCTGCAGTGGTGCCGTGGCCTCAAGGCGTCCCGGCCATGGCGTCCTTGGATGGGGGAGAAGGCAGAGAGGAAGGAGGGGCTCTGTGGTGGTGAGTAGGAGGGAGATGGCGAGGGAGAGGGATGGAGCGGCGGTGGCTACAGGGGGAAGCTCCAGAGTGGGCGGCGTTGGGGGTACTTATAGCGCGCCAGCTAGGGCTCCAGGCGCTGCGGAAGGCAATCCTCAGCTTCTGTGCGGCGAAGGGGCATGTGGCATGCATCAAACAGCATGGACGCCGAGAGGGAGCTGGTGAGGGCGCTGGCGCAGGGGCGAGCGGCGCACGTGCAGGGCGAGCGGCGGTGTCTTGGGAGCGTTTGCTCACGCCTAGGGTTGGAGTGGGGCATCGGCTTACGATTGGGCCAAGGCGGGTTGGTGCGGGGGCGACGTGGGCTAGCTACGTAGGAGGCCTACGAGCGCCACTGGGCTTGTGGCCATGCTGGGCCGGCCGGTTGATGGTTGGGCCACGTGGCTAGGAGAAGAGGTTGGCGCGCGAGCGGGCCGAGGGCGAGCGGGTTGGCGGGGCAGGCTGGGCCGAGGCCAAGGACGAGCGGGCTGGCGCTTTGGGCTGTTTGGCTTTCCTATTTTCCTTTCCCCTTTTCTAATTCCCTATCTATTTATTCCTCTATTATATTTACTTCCAAAAGCTCCTAAATTGGTATACATGTGTTACCAACATGTACAGCTCCTAGTAGGGTCCTCTAGGGGTTATCTACGGGTTAGTGGGGTCCATGTCAAGGGTCGGCAATTCATGGGCATTGATTTACAAGGAAGGTCGATTGACTTTATGAGTTAGGTTAAGGGATTCGAATAAGGTTCAAAAGCAAAAGATGAATTGAGAGAGAGGAAAAGGGATTCATAAGATATTCTAGAAGGGATCAAAAGGATTTGCTATGGACTTGTGCTCTCCGACACAAAACACTAAACCCACAAAGGAACTCCGGCAAACTACTACAAGTAATTCTATATGCATGCAATAATTTATTTATAAATTGTTCTTAGTTTGTCCTAGCATCTGCATGCTTCACACATTGCAGGAAAATTTTTAAAAAGTTCGTATTTTTGGCTTCTCCAAAAACCCGGGTTGTTACAATTACTGGGCCATCATTGCTGAGTTCAGAGGCGAAACTTCCGCTCCTCCAGAGGAAGACAACGTCTACGCCCTCGCCTCATGGCTAAAGCATCACCTTGCGAAGCTCCCCGGTCTGATCAATGGCTGCACGGACTACAGGGTGCTAGCGGGAGTTGCGAATTACGCCAAGCTTTTGGTGCGTGGTGGGTGTATGCATACCGAAAGTATTCCGAAGAGAGCGCTGCTGGGTCCAGAGGAGCTTGGTGAGACTTCTCTTGGTTTGCGAAAAACCTTGAGAAATTTCATTAGGTACTTTTGGGCTCCATTTGGGAGACCTGCTGCCCGGAAACTGGCGAAGGAAAAGAGGGCGAAGGTATTTCTAGTCTTTGTAGCCACTATTTTTTTCTCCTTGCTTTTTTGCGAAGCTGCAAAGGCTTTCATTGCCTGTGCCACTGATATTTTAGCCTGTGCTACAGGATGCACAGAAGCATCTTGCGGGCAGGCCTCCGCCAGTTTTGCGCTCGGCGACCACGGGCGGTGCCTCCGCCACCGCTGGTGCTCTGGTGGGCGCTACGATCGGCGGTGGTGATGGTCGGAGGCTGCAGGCACCGTCCCCACCCATAGTTGATGCGGGCTCCGTTCCAGGGATTTCTGTTGCGGCCGATGCGCCGGAGGTCTAGGCTCTTTGTAGGACTTAGCTGTTTTGACTTGTATATTGTAGTCCAATTGGGCTCTTGTAAACAAAGTTTCTTTTGTTCTGAATGGTTTTGTGGAAAATTTTAACCTTGCGCAGGTTCCGAATCAGGAGCCTGCGCAAGATGTCGCACCTTTGACTCTCTACAATGATGGTATTTATGTGAGCGGAGAGCTTTGGGAGTATTGGCATTCGGCCTTTCCCCGCAGCGTTGCGCGCGACGTGTTTGAGTCAGTTAAGTTTGACATAGACGACGAGCGCGCTGGGTTTACTCGCGCGTTTTCTTGGCACAGACCTCCGCCACAATAGTTTGGATTTTATTGTAAGTTTGTGTCCTGTAAGAATGCTACTTGACGTTTTATGGAATACAAAACAGGTTCACTTTCTTGATTGTTTGTGCGGGGGCTTATGTCTGTTGTGCTAGTTTACTTATCTCGTCTAGTCCTGAGCTTGCACACCGTGGGCCTTTGCTTGGGCGAACGTGCGTGATATAGAGGTGGTGGCCAGGACCTCCGCCCCATGTTCTCTCCTTCTCTATGCTTGCTTGACGGCCGGGGTAGGAGTGCTAGCATTTTTTTGGCCGGCGGAGGCGTACTTGAAGTTCGCCTGGCGAGGGTTGCTGAGTCGGTGTGGAATCCGATAGGAGGTTTGGTGCGGCTTGTGCATGAGGTAGAGACTTTTGGTATTTGTTTAGCTAGGTGTTTTGGCTGTCTGTTGGTATAGGCCTCCGACGCTGCACACCCGTGGGACTTGTTTCATTTGTGAAGATGGCAAGTTAGGTTTCTGGCGTCAAGGGGATGTTACGAGATTTCGTACGATATCCCCCCTCTTCCGTAGGCCTACACTATTCATCACCATGCCGTAGGTTCTGTCTCTATTCCCAATGTCTCCGACCGTCTACTGGCGCCTCCGATTTTATGAGTTTTCATACAATATCTATAGCCGACTTAGATATCTAAGGAGACCCCTGCCTCCATGGCTGTTGCTGTGGCTTATGCATGTGCTCTGCCTTCTTCCCCCCTTGCGCCCTATGCTAACTGAGGTTTTAAGGGCATGGGGGAGCCCATTTTATAGTGGGGTGGTGGCTTTTGGGTGTTAACTTTTTGGTACATTGTTAGTTGGAACGTATCTTGGCTTTAATGGCCTATATCTTGCTTGAATTATTCATTCCTTTTGAGATCTTTTGAAGTAAATAAGCCTAGCACCATAATGGTGACAGTGTTTTGTCAGACATTTTCCTCTTTTTGCTGTTTTCGATGGCAGAGACCTTATTCCTGGTTCTAGCACCATAATGGTGTTTTCCCTGATGCTTTTGGTAGTTTTTTTGTTAAGGTCGAAGGCCTGTTTGGCCAAGGTTGTTTTTGCCTTGATGCCTGGATTTGTTCAGGTCTTCGTCAAGGTTGGGGGCCTATTTGGCCAAGGTGGTTTCTGCCTTGATGCCTGAATCTGGTCAGGTTTTCTTCAAGGGTCGGAGGCCTGTTTGGCCGAGGTTGTTTTTGCCTTGATGCCTGAATCTGGTCAGGTCTTTGTCAAGGGTCAGAGGCCTGTTTGGCCAAGGTTTTTTTGCCTTGATGCCTGAATCTGGTCAGGTCTTTGTCAAGGGTCGGAGGCTTGTTTGGCCAAGGTTGTTTTTGCCTTGATGCCTGAATCTGGTCAGGTCTTTGTCAAGGTTGGAGGCCTGATTGGCCATGGAGGTCATTTCAAATTGCCAAAGCCTGTGGCCGACGCTTTGAAAGGACCTGTGCTTATTTTTGTTCACCGAATATTGCGGCGCCAGAGGTGGCCACTTTCTGTTTTTGGACTTTTCAAGCGTTCTTTTCGGGAATTACCTCTTTATACTTCTAGAGGATTTTTACATTGAGCCTGCCTCATTAAAAACCTCACCTCCGCTTGGAGTTCCCCTATGAGGAAAAGAGTACAGGCTCTTTTGCATTTTTTGGTTAAAGAAAAAAAGGAACTGAAAAGTAAATGAACGGAGGGGCCTCCGCTTATTATTTCTGGAGGTTGCCCTTTGGTACATTGCCTAGATGTAGTATTTGCGAAGGCTGTCAATATTCTAGGTGTGGGTTGTCGTGACACCTTCGCTGTCGATCAAGTGGAAAGAGCCTGGGCGCCCTGCTGCCGTTGCTGTGTATGGGCCATCCCATTTTGGTTCCAGTTTGCCAACAAGTTGTGCATTGGGTTTTTTTCTGAGTACGAGGTCTCCGTGTTTTATGTCTTTTCTTACCACCTGAGAGTCTCTCCACTTCTTAGTTTAGGACTGATATTTTGCAATGTTTTCGACTGCTTCCAGTCTTGTGGCTTCTATTGTTTCTTTTGCATATTATTCATCTTGCAACATTAGCTGTCTCGTTGTGCGGAGGCTTTCGTGCTTGATTTCTTCTGGCATCATGGCCTCTTCTCCATAGAGCGGTTTGAATGGTGCGAATCCTGTTGTCCTTGAGATAGTTGTGTTATGTGACCAAATCACTCTGGGTAATTCATCTACCCATTTTCCTTTGCGGAGGCCCAACAATATTTTTGATATTACCGAAAACACTACTCTATTTGCTCTTTCCACAACATCATTGGACTCTAGGTGGTATACTGAGGCGAAGGCTAGTTTTGTCCCAATGCTTTTGTAGAATTCTTTGAAGTTCTCTGAATCGAATTGCTTTCCATTGTCTACTGTCAGAATCCTCGGTACACCAAATCTGCAAATGATGTTTTGCCAGAAGAATTTTCTGATAGTTTCTGAGGTTATCTTCGCCAGTGGCTTTGCTTCGATCCATCTTGTAAAATATTCTACTGCCACTATTGTGAATCTGTTTCCTCCTTGGGATGGTGGTAATGGGCCGACTAGGCCCATACCCCATCTTCGTAGTGGCCATGTCGGCGGCATAAGCTGGGTATTCGACGGCGATTTTGTCTGCCTAGGAGAGAATGTTTGGCATGCTTTGCATGTTTTGACTATTTGCTCTACGTCTTGTATGTGTGTTGGCCAGTAAAAGCCTTGCCATATTGCCTTTGCGGATAATGCTCTAGAGCCAATGTGGGACCCACAAATTCCTGAGTGTATTTCTTGAAGCAACTCTATGCCTTCGCTCTGTGATATGCATTTGAGGAGAGGCTGGACTACTCCTTTCTTGTATAGTACACCATCTATGATTGTGTAATTTCTTACCCTGGCCTGTATTCTTGCTGCTTTTGCTTCATCTTCTTCGGTGGTTTTGCCTTCTAAGAATTCTGTTATCGTCTTTCTCCAATCTTCATTTTGCAAGTGTAGTATGGGCTTAGGTGCCTTAGATGTCTCCGTAGTTGCTGGAGACATTAGGATCTGGTAAAAAGTGTTTGGTGGCAGTGGCAGGTTGTTTGCCACAGCTTTTGCTAGTTCATCTGCCTCTGCATTTTCTGATCTTGGGATGTGCTTCAGGGTGAAGCCCTCGAATCTCTGCTCCAAATTTCTGACAATGGATAGGTATTTGATGAGTTCTGACTCTCTTGATGTGTATTCTTTCTCTACTTGGCCAGTAACCACTTGAGAATCTGTTTTGACTGTCGATGTTTTTGCCCCTAGGGCCTTTGCTTTACTGAGTGCTAGGATCAGGCCTTCATATTCTGCTATATTGTTTGTTGATTTGAACTCTAGCCTTGCTGCGTATTTCAGTCTGACGCCGGAGGGTGCCGTTAGGATGGCGGAGGCTCCTGCTCTGGCTTGGCCCTAGGCTCCATCCGTGAATGCTATCCAGCCTTGAGTGGTTGGTTGTACCTTGGGATCTGTCGGAGGTGTCCAATCTACTATAAAATCGGCTAATGCTTGTGATTTGATTGCTGTTCTAGGGACATACGAGATACCAAACTATGATAGCTCTGTAGCCCATTTGCCTATTCTGCTAGAGGCTTCTTTGTTTCTGAGCAAGTCTTGCAGTGGCAGCGATGTTGGAACTGAGATTTCGTGGGCTTGGAAATAATGCTTTAGTTTTCTTGATGCCATCAACACTGCATAGGCAACTTTTTCTATCTCAGTGTAGTTTAGCTTGGCTCCAAACAGTGCTTCTGAGATAAAATAAAATGGCTTTTGAGTTTTGTCTGATTCTTTTTCTAGCTCGTGAACTAAGACTGCGCTGACTGCATGGTCAGAGGCCGCCACATATAGCAATAGGTGGCTGTCTAATTCTGGGACGGAGACCACCAGTGAGTTTGCTAGATACTCTTTCAAGTTATGAAATGCCTCCGACTGCTTGGACCCCCACTCAAAGTTGTCTCTGCCCCTTAGGGCTTGGAAGAAGGGGAGGCTGTGTTCTGCTGATTTTGAGATGAATCTGTTGAGCGCTATTCTTCCCGTCAGCTTTTGCACTTCTTTCTTGTTTTTGGGTTCTGCCATTGTCATTATTGCTCTGGTTTTGTCTGCGTTCGCTTTGATGCCTTCGTTGCTTATGATGTATCCGAGCATCTTCCCTTTTGTGACTCCAAATATACATTTTTCTAGGTTGAGGCGGAGGCCAGCTATCCTAAGGTTGGCGAAGGTCTCCTGTAAGTCGGAGACATGATCATCCTTGTTCTTGCTCATGACCACTATGTCGTCGATGTAGGATATGATGTTTCTATCTAGTTGTGAGCCCAAAACTTCCCTTGTCATTCTGGCAAAGGTTGCTCCAGCATTTTTGAGGCCCTCCGGAATTCTGGTGTAGCAATATGTCCCGAATGGTGTGGTGAAACTTGTCTTGTCTTTGTCTTCTTTTTTCATCCAGATTTGGTGATACCTAGAGAAACAATCGAGGAGAGAAAACCTCTGGCATCTGGCTGCCTTGTCGACGGAGGCATCTATTCTTGGCAATGGGAAAGGGTCTTTTTTGCAAGCTTTATTTAGATCTGTGAAATCTGTGCACATTCTCATTTTGCCATTCTTCTTTGGTACCAGTACTACGTTTGCAAGCCATTCTAAATACTTGACTTCCCCGATGACTTTTGCATCTAGCAACCTTTGCACCTCCGCCTTTGCTGTCAGAATTCTGTCCTCCAACATTTTTCTCTATTTCTGCTTTCTTGACCTCATGTTTTCATTGATATCCAGTTCATGCTGTATGATGTCCGTGCTGACTCCCTGTAGGTCGGAGGCTGACCAGGCGAAGATGTCTTTGTTTTTTACTAGAGTTTCCATGAGCTCTTCCTCCTCTGCTTTGCTCAATTCTGAGCTGATTGTTACTTTTCTGTCTGGTAACTCCTTTTCTAGAGGGGTCACCTTTGTCTCTTCTTGACCTGCCATATCTGTTTTTCCTCTGGGCATATCTGGAGGCTCTAGTTCTTTGTCTGCCGACTCGACTATATTGATGTTTCTTTGGGCTCTGTAGATTGCTTTTTCTATGTTTCTTGCTTCTTTCTGGCTGCCTCAGACTGTGATAATACCATGGAGTGCTGGTATTTTCATGCATAGGTAGGCCATATGCAGGGCTGCATTGAATTTGGTTGTGCATCCTCTGTCCAAGATGGCATTGTATGGATAATACAAATCGACGACGTCGAAGGTTATGTACTTGGTTCTATCATTTGCTTGGGTTCCAAATGACACTGGGAGTGAGATTTTTCCTAATGCTTGTATCTGCTTGCCTCCAAATCCTATCAAAGGGGATTCGGAGGGCTTTAGTTGATTTCTATTGAGCTTCATTTGGTCGAAGGTATTTGCGAAGATGATATCTGCTGAACTGCTAGTGTCAATCAGTACTCTGCTTATCTCCCATGCTGCTATGTTGGTCTTGATTACCATTGCGTCTGTGTGAGGGTAGCTTTCTAGCTGGAGATCTTCTTCTGTGAAGGTGATTGGGACTCTGGACCAATCTATGTATTTTGCTGGGCCTTGGACTGCTACGTTGTTTACCAGGCGGAGGTGATCCTTTTCTGCTTTTTTGTTTAAAACTCCATTGATGATCCTCCGGCGATTGGTAGTATCATGCCTATTGTTGGTAGCGGTCCATAGGGGTTGACTTGGTTTTCTGGGTTTGGCTCATTTTTTGGTGTTGGGGGTTGGTTGTGAGGTGGCTATGGAGGCAATTGCTGCATATGTTGCTGTTGCGGCGGAGGCTCGAACCTGCTTTGGTTTTGTGACGATGGGTTTGTTTCGAGGTAGGTTATGTGAGGAGGTTTTGGGTTTATGTAGGTCAAGCTTGCCTCTAACCTGTAGTTACCCGCCGAAGGCTGCTGCGAAGGCACTGGCCGCCATGCTGGTAGGAAGTTTGGGTAATAGGCAGAGGCCAGTGTAGAGGGATGTATTTGGTTTGCATTTAGCGCTGGGTACATTGGGCAGTACTGCTGGTGGCTAGTTGTGTAGGTGGTGTTGACCTCTCTTGCACTCTGCTGTGTCGGAGGTTGGACAGTCTGCTTGTTCTTCATCCTTTCATGTGTCTCTTTTATCTTTGGACAATCTTTGGTGCTGTGCCCTGCGCTTTCGCCATGAAAAACGCAATATGGCTTGCGTTGTTTCTGCTTGTGGTTTTTGTTCTAGTTTTTGCCTTGATAACCTCACCGACCTTGGTTCCTGGTCTAGGTCTCCGGCCCTGCTGGCGCTGCCAGTTGCCCTTGTTCGGGGTAAGGTTGACCCTCGATGCTGAGCACTTGCCCCTGGCCTGGTTTATGATTTGATGCATTCTGGTTCGTATAGCTCTTCTGGGAGTTTTTGCTGTTGTTTTGCTGTCTGTTTTGACCCTACTCCTCCAGCCTTTTCCAGAGGTCATTGTCTGATCTGCAGTATTTCTCGAACTCGTCATACGACTGTTGTATGGAAGTTGGTTTCTTTCTTGCTAGGTGTGCTGCGAACGGCCTGATTCAGAGGCCTTTGATCGCTGCTTCAATGGCGATCTTGTCTGGGACGTCTGGTGCCTTCGCCTTTAGTTGCACGAATTTCTGGAAGTAGTCGTGTAGTGTCTCTCCCTGCATTTGCTTGCACTAGAACAGATCTATGGATGTCAGCGATTATGCTGTTAGCCCCTTGAAATTTGCCAATATCTTGTCCCGGAGGTTTTCCCAAGAATAGACCGTGCTTGGTTTGAGCATGGAGTACCAAGCCAACGCGTCACCTTCGGCAGCAATAACAAATGACTTTGCCAGGACGGCGTCGTCTCCGCCGGCGGAGGCTACTGCTGCCTCGCAACTCATAATGAACTGATGGGGGTCTGTCTTTCCGTTGAACTTTGGTAGTGTGATTGGCTTGTACGCCGTTGGTCATGGCGATTGTTGTATGCCTTCAGAGAGTGGGGACTTGGGATCGATAGGCCTCCGCATCACCTAATATGGCATCGTGGTCGGGCTGATCACTGGCGGAGGCCCTTGTGATATGGTTGCAGTTGTTGTTGCTGCGGAGGCTGGGATTGCGGAGGTTGACGCTGGTACTGCATGCTGCATACTTAACATCTCAGCATGTAGGACTGCCAACTGCTGCCTTATTTCTGTTACTTGTGCTGACGCTTGAGTAGCTTGCTGATTAGCTACGAATGCTACTACCATTCTGTACCTTTCTTGTTGCGCTCTTTGCAACTGTTCTTGCAGCTATTGCAGTTCTTGCTCGAGTGTTGTGCCTGAATTTGGTTGGGCCTCCGGATCTTGAATCTCTGGATCTTGGGGTTCCGGTGGTTGACCCTGGGCATCTGCTCTGGTGTCATCCTCCGCTGGCAAGGTTGCGTAGGTGCTACGAGTGGTGCGCCTAGGCCTTCCTCTCCGACCCGTGGTCGTTGCTGCTCTGGTGGTGGTTTTTCTTTTCCCTGCCATCGTTGGTTTGCCTTGGCCAAACCACGGTGGGCGCCAATGTTGAGACTTAGAGTCTCAGACGGTGAGGAAGTGGTAGGGGCCTCCACCCGATGAATGCAGTAATCGGGCGGAAGCTTTAGAAAAGGTTGGCACGGCAAGTGGGCGTGTAAGGGACTGACACATAATGTTGTGGTTTCATTAATATATTCACCAACTTCCCCGTACTGTTACAAGTGTTCCCTATTTATAGGGCTCAACTACCGCCTTTGCGGTGCTTACAACAGTGCCCCTCAACTGCTACAGTACATTCTAGGAATATTCCTCTACTTGCTCTTTGTCTCGGGGCTAATCTTGTCACGCTGCTATCAGATACTGGGCCTGCGCGACCAACCGGCCTAGCAGGCCTCAGGATTCGTTGATGGACCTTTGGCCCTTCGCCGTCGGTCTCCTCCTCAGGGGCGCTGAAGGCCACCGACCTCCGACGCCCGGTTCAGTCATGCTCCTGCTCGGGCCTCCGCCCATATGAGCGGAGGCCGAACCGGAGTGCCAGCGCCGTCCATGAGCGCCCTCCTCTGCTTACCTACACACACATATTAGACGTTGGCATTTGATTAGCCTATCAGTGGGACGGCCTCCGCCCGCTTCGTCCGGAGGTGCCTGCACGCCTAACGAGCGGAGCCTCCGCCGAGGTCACTTGCAGCGTCCTGCAAGCACAGTCTGAGAAACTATCATCTTTCCAGGGTCAGGGTCTGGAGGCGTGGTGGCTGGGCCTTCGCTTAGGTGATCGGTCGGCGTCTTTGCGAACTGCCGACCGCGTAGGTCTCCGCTACTCTCGGAGGCCGTGTTACAACTTACAACACACATCTCTTAATCAGTTTTTTGGATGAAATCATCGAATTGGAAGGGGTTTATTAGTTGGAGGAACTCTCGAAATTCCCAAGTAACCCAAAGATATGATTGGGTATATAGTGACCCCACACTATATGTATGTAACTACTCTCACCTATATGTGATCCTAGTAACCCAAGGGATGAGATGAGCATTGAGTGTGTGATCCTACTACCTATCTTGGACAGTACATAGAAAGAGTATGTGAGTATACGTAGACTATTTGGACATACACCTATATTTATGAATTATGCACCAGTATGTAAGTATAACAACATACTAAATAATAGGACATGCTTTAAACTTTTCTTGTATATTTCACTTTGAAGTTTATGACAATGTGTAAATAGAGAAATAAGAAAAATGGTAAATGAGTATGCTGTCATATATACACATAGTGGTACATTGACGATGCGAGTAGCTACAAGTTTGTGTAGAAAAAACCTAATACTATACTGTACCATAACAGTTTATTTGCTGGTTGCCAATGGCAAAATACTAAACTGGAATGAGAAATGGTTCCATCAATAACGAATGGATAGTATCCTTCAGGTTGCAGCAATTTGTGAAATTATCCTCTTGATTGTACATGAACTCCATTGTCCTTGTCAAGTTGAATATCCGCTCCAATAGTGGCTTTGGATAGGAATTATCTGGATTCAGCCACTCGCTGTTAAAATCTTTCCATGATTCCTCTTTTAGTTTGTGTATCTGCTCACGTGCAACTTCAATTGAAACATTGTGCTCCTTCATATAGCTATCGATTGTCGAAGCAACATGAGGGATCAGTTGCTCTCGCTGCATGAAGTGAAATATTGAAAGATATTGGTAAGAAATAAGGTAGAACTCATGCAAAGAAACATCCATATCAGGTTGTCAAGAAAAGTCCCTCAGCATTGCTAGATGGGAACACAACTATGTTATGTACTGATGTGAGTAATACCAAGGTCAAAGTGCAAACTAAAAATGCCAGTTATCAGTCTGCTCTCAGACTTCAAAGTTATCATTTAAGCTAAAGATTGAGAGATATTACCTCATATGATTGGAGGTCATCTCCTAGTCTGAGAATTACGGAAAGTGCCTGGACCATTTTATTAGGAACACTAGAAACCCAATCCAAGCAATCCTCTGTTGCTACATCATCATGCATCCCAATGAATGAAGAACATGACAAAAGGGAGCATGCGCTAGTTCTTGATGAAACCTTAAGATGCTCCTCAACAGACTCTGGAATGTATCCTTCTTCAAGCATTTTGACCTCCATCTGGTAGACTCTAACAAGGTCTTTTGTCTGTAAATTTATGAGAGTAAATATATTGCCAATTTTCAAATATTTAAAAGCTAGTTTGAGTGTGTGTTTACAAAACATGTTTGCACTGATAGCAACATCAAGTTATTATGCAAGGCTAGTAGCTAACTACATATAACATACGCTTTTGCAGATAATTATTCAGAGTGAGACCTGAAAATGAATTATGTACATGAGGAAGGAAAAAGTCATTACTAAGTATCTTAGGTATGGGATACGATAACTCTCATCCTGGTGAAGCATATTTGCAATGGTTTCATAGCTATCCAATATTTTCCCCAAAGCGAACTTCATGCACTCTGGGAGATCATTTGCACCCTTTGTATCCCACCTGCACATGAAAATTCAGGAAAACAAATGAATTCTCTATATTATCATAATGATAGATATATATGCTTAAACTTTTTAGTGCAATGTGATTATCTAATTATTCCTTTATATGTTATTGGTTTGCCCCAAAGCTAGCTGGAACATTTGATGCTGACCACATGTTGGAGCTAACAAAGATTGACCAAAAAGGCATAACTTATGACCATCGCAATATATTTATCTCAAGGAAACAATAAACTCTCTAGTTTTCTATCTTCATATATATAGAACTTTGATAATCCTATTTGTTTTACTGAACATATATATAACTTATTCGCTAGATAAAAGTAGCACATATTTTCCTGTGTTGTTATTCTTTGCAAGTTCCAATGTAAAGATATATGTAACTTCATTCTGTGAACCTAACATAAGATATTCGTACGTAAGAAAGCAATACGAACCTTTCAATGCACTTGGTAAATAATATACATTCTTTTGGAGTTGCATAAGAATCATAAATATAGTCCAAGATAGTTACAATGGCAAAAATCATTGTCAATATTATTCTCCCTCGTGAATAACATGATTCATAGTATACTCCTAAGGCCCACAAATAGCACTCCACAAGTCTATCTCGAACAAATGGAAGCCTCGATTCAACTTGTACACCCTTCCACTGTCACACCCGATTTTAAGGATAAAATAGGATGCAAAATCTTATGTGCGCCCAGAGATCAGTCACACAAATAAGCCGACAAATTATGAATACTATTCGTCACAAGTGTTTATTACATCACGAACAGAGTTTTCACATAAATGTAGCGGAAGTAAAAAAAGATCTCTCGCGGAAGCTCCATATCACAGGGACATCAACTGGTTGACCACAAGTCTAGTAATTATCAGGGAAATCATCATTACCATAGCCATCTGTTACCCATCCAGGATTTTTATCCAAATAATAAAAATAAACAAGCGTAAGTACATGTCGTACTCAACAAATATAACATGGGGTTCACGAGGCTCAAAAGGCTTGACACAGGTTTAACAGCATTCAGCTTTTAGTTATCACAATTTTAGCTTAAGAGTAGCAACAAGTTGTTTCAATTCTCAATGCAAAACACATGATCAATGTAAACATGAATAATGAATAGCATAAACAGATAATTCTTAGTGTTTATCTATTACGTAAGGGTTTTAAGGCCGCTCGTAACTGTGAGCACGGCTGATATACCAGTTTTACACTCTGCAGAGGTTGTACACTTTCACTGTGAGTCGTGATACCCATATGCCCAGGTTAATTACTCCCAAAATACTTTCAAGATGAGCAGGTAAGGGTCACTATGAAGCCTTTCAAAGGTTCGTCTAACAAGTTAGGGCCATTAGATTCACTCGGCAAACAGATGTAGAGCCCCCCTTCCCGATAGCACATTGACGCGCATCCTATACACATGGGGACAGAGGTCACACTATACCCGATTCGTCAAGCCATTCTTACGCCAATAAACGTAACCACTAACAAGCTAGAAAAGGTCCTCACACTGAGCTAAAGCCAGAGCCATGTAGCCCTCATAGCTGTACTATAAGTCCCGGATAATCACTTACAGATAAATCCTTAGGGAGAGGAATTTGAAGCATTTAGAAAGTAGCTAAATACTTCAGCCCCCTATTTTCCAAGTTGCTAAAAAGTCATATTTTAATGTTTATTGCATATACCATTAGTCAAGTCACAAGATCATGGTTTAATTGAGCACTAGCAAAGCTACCCAATGCATATCCCATAGGTGACAAGGTATAAGTTCAATTCTAGGGAATCCATATCAAGGCGACACATGCAACATGAATTTAATGTATTAAAGTAAATAGGAAACAAGGATTATCCCATGCTATACTTGCCTTGAGCAAAGTACTCCTACTGATCCTGCTCGTCAAAGTAGTACCCTTGATCTCCCACGAATTGCTCACCGTCTATACCCGATAATCACAGCAACATACAAGCATCCAGAAGCAATCATGCATAGCAAACAAAAGCTATAGATTAGAACAGTACACCAACAACAAAATCAAGATGAAAATTTTGAAAAACGAATCTACGTCTCACTACAAACACACAGACGCGAAGATCACAAAAATTAGAGCTAAAACAAAGAAGCTACGAGTTAAACAAGTTTTCCTTTAGTAAAATAATAGATTAAATCTAACCTCAAAATTTAAAAGTTGAAAACATGCTTAACAGTAATATGAACATGTAGATTACTTAATTAAGAACCTAACGCAACTTGAACGGATCAAATCGGAGTTAAAACAGAGATTTTATGGCTAAAACAAGATTGGTGGCAAAACTGTAAATAAGTGAAAACGTATTTTAGATCTAACCGAACCAAAGTATGCTTTCAAAAGAAGAAAACGAAATCTGGAAAGACGCTATGGACCGCGGGTTAAGACTCAAATAATTATAAGGGGGTTTTTGCAAATCTCGTAGCGAAGGGGTATCCTTCGATATGAGCCGTCGGATTAGATTTGGACGGCCGAGATAGAAGCGAGCAGGGAGGAAACGACGGCGGCCGGCCGAAACATGACGGGCGCAGCGGCGCCATGGCCGGAACGGCTAAGAGCTCATCGGAGAAGACAGTTAAGAGCCTATGGTGCACGGTTTTTCGAATGGAGAGGTCCAGGAGAGAGAGGAGAGGGTGGGGAACTCACCGAAACAGAAAGAACGAGTGGGAAGCCAACGAAGGCGCACGGTGGCTGCACAATCCCGACAACGACGGCGGCGCTAGGGCTAGGCGGCGGCTCGGCGAAGGTGGCTGCAATCGCAGGAGCTTGGGATGGAGGCGGCGGGCACAGGCATCCGGTATTTAAGGCCCTGGAGCCTTGGGATACACGGCAAGCGGAGGGAGACGGGGGCGGCACGAACTCGGACAGCGGCGGTGTCCGGCTTGGTTACGCGCGAGGAAGAAGACGCCCTGACGAGCAGGCTCGGACTGTCAGCGAGAGGAAGGAAAGGAGGGGCACGCTGCGGGCCTTGCTGGCTGCGAAGCTGGGCCGGCGCTCCCTGGCCGCGGGAGTGTAGGCCCATGCGGGGAGAAGGACGGCCCGCGGGAAGGTAAGCCGAACTGGGCCAGCGCGGAAGGAGCGGGGCGCGAGTGGGCCGGCGGGAGAAAACGGCCATGGGCGCAGGCCAACCAGGCCGAAAACAGGGAAAGGGAGAAAGGAGGGAGGGAAATTCATTTTTCCTTTTCTAATTTTTCCAAAGCAATTTCAAAATCAATTTTGAATGCAAATTCGATTCAATTTGGAATCCGATTTCAAATCACACAATACAAAATAATATGCAGCGGCATGAATGCACACACATGATTGTGAACCTATATTTGATTTTATTTTTAACAAAATTATTATTTTCCTAAATTCAAATGCCCACAAAAATGCATAATAAATCAAATTCTCCTACGTTAAAATATTGCAACTTTTACGGTGTTACATCCACCACCTTTAAATACATTAGAGGCAATAATATTGTCAATCATGGAACTAGTTTGTAATTTGGGAAATAATTATTTAATATTTTCTAATGAAAATAATTGCTTCACCTTGTAATGATACACAACTCATGTTGATGATGGAGCTGCATAATATTTGAGTCCAACTTTGCAAGTTTCAACACCTTCTCAGGCATCATGGTGTATTTCTCATATGCTGAGATGTAATACTTCAACTCATAAATTCTAACGCTTCTAGGGAGGGGGATCTCAAGTGCAGATTTTATTTAACCTGCTAATGAATCCTCCATGTAGGGCATCATTGTTTCTAAGTGCTTTTGGCTGAATAGTATGGCCTGGTCAAGTATTATCTCTCCATGGGTCCTCAGATGCGCAGCATTGTAAAGGTTTAGTAGGCTTTTTAGGACTGTCTGCAATAAAACCTCCCTCTTCATCTTTGAACCTCACAAACACATCTGGAATATGACATAGAATTTGTCAAAATATCAGCTGCTTTTTAGAACTAGAAGAAAGTATAGCATGCTTTCAAAAAACAATTTTCATATTTGAGCTATAAAGATTAGACATAACGTTGCCACAGTCCATGCACTGTAGCACCACATGCCCAGCATATCTTCTTGTTATTTTATCACATTTGAGACATGCCTGTCTGCTTCATCAGTTCTGACAAATAATGCTACTCTGGCCGGTCCAGTTTATAAGGGTGTGTTTAGTTCGCGAAATAAAAATTTTTGGATGTCACATCGGATGTTTCGGAGATGTCGGAAGGGGTTTTCGGATACTAATAAAAAAACTAATTACATAGCTCGCCTGAAAACTGCGAGACGAATTTATTAAGTCTAATTAATCCATCATTAGCGCATGTTAGTTACTATAGCACTTATGGCTAATCATGGACTAATTAGTCTTAAAACATTCGTCTCGCGATTTCCAACCAAACTGTGCAATTAGTTTTTTCGTCTATATGTAATACTCCATGCATGTGCCGCAAGATTCGATGTGATAGTTTGGGGTGAAAATTTTTGGGAACTAAACCAGACCTAAGACATAGTCTCGCATGGCACGGTATCCAAAATTAGACTTTGACCATTTATTTATTTTATATATAGTTTATGATTATAAACTTATGATTATTAATAGTAAGTACATTTTATTACACTAGATATATGTCCGTGCATTGCACCGGGTCATAATTTTTGAATTGAACATTACTAATCGGACATAGAGACATGAGCTCCAAGAACTTTGTATTGGACGCGGACACGTGGATCTGGTCTTCGTATCGTAACCGGGTAGGACGCGGACATGTGAGCTCCGAGTGTAGTACGATTCGTATTGGACAGGGATGTGCCCGTGTGTTGCAACGGTAAAAAAATAATACCACTAAGTGTGAATGACTCGGTCACATACCTGCGCTGTGCTCGTCCTATCCATGCACCACTCGAACAATGTTTCTCCATTAAAAAATCTTAACACAAAAGATTATTTATAAACACATGCCTGACTTGGTAAGAATTTTAACACAATATAAGACATCTCGTACATATTTTTGTGCTCCCGTTTAACATTAGGAGAATCATCTAGTTTTATAAAAAGATCATATAGGCATAGACGTCCTCCTCTTCCGGCCGTACGCTAGAGGACTCCTCACGAAGGGCAATATAATCATTCAAGGTCCATCTGTACGCTCGCACTGAAGGCTAGTTGGTGGCAAGGTGGCAATGGCAACGCACGGCTGCCAGTAGGATAGCAGGGTACAAGGCAAGGAGGCCTGGCAGTGGCACAGGTGCAGGATTTCGTCGGACTTCTGGCGCGGTTCGACTTGGGACTTTTGACGCAGGACATGTCTGGTAGACCGTGTGTTATACGGATATAGGCGTGATTTGGTATCACTGGGTAGATGATTACTTTAGAGTTTTTTTAGGTGTAGAGAAATACAATAGTATCAGGGCTGTATTACGATAGTTTAAAATTATTGGCCGAACTATTGGTCAAAGATTATAAAGGTTGACCCTTGACATAAGGAAATGTCTTACAAACTAGACCGGTGGGAGTATTATTAACATAGACCATGAAACATAAATCACCTTGTATCTAATTAATATGCTAACAATGCACAAATTGTTCATTAATTGCTACCTGATGAGACCTTGTATCGATGTTTTCGCAGTAGAAAAAACTAGAGCTACTGTCCCAAGATCATAGCCACTGACATCAGCATTCTCAATCTGTGCAAGTGCAGCACTGATCTCTCCTCACTACCGGAGACCGGCTGTTTGCCGAGTGCTAGGTGGTTTGCCGAGTGTTGTTTTTCGGGCACTCGATAAAGACGCCTTTGCCGAGTGTTTTTTTTTATACTCGGCAAAGAGGCTCTTTGCCTAGTGTTTTTTTTGACACTCGGCAAAGAGGCTCTTTGTCCGAGTGTTTTTTTTTTGACACTCGGCAAAGAGCTTCTTTACCGAGTGTTATTTTTTTTTTGACACTCGGCAAAGAAAATTTCAAAGCACATTTTGAAGCAGTAAGTTAATTCAAATGAAAAAGTTTTCAACTACAAAGTTGTATAACTCATCAAGATGTACAATGTTTGTTTTGGTCTTTTCTTCATACGACAAAGTGAAAATAAATTTGTTCACAAATCTAACATCTCTCTTGTAGTTTATGAAACTACAAGAGAGATATATAAGATTTGTGAACAATGTTAGAACGACCATGCCGGATGAACAGATGACCAAACAACCAAAATAAACTTTGTAGATCTCGAAAAGTTATGAAACTTTGTAATTGGCAACTTTTTGATTTGAAAACATCTTGTCATGCAAAACTGCGTTTGAATTTCAAAATTTTAAAATTCGAACTTTTCAAACGACCTTGGATGAAAAAACAACCAAAATAAACTCTATAGATCTCAAAAAGTTATGAAACATTGTAGTTGACAACTTTTTGATTTGAAAACATCTTGTCATAGAAAACTGCGTTTGAATTTCAAAATTTTAAAATTCGAACTTTTCAAACGACCTCGGATGAAAAAACAACCAAAATAAACTCTGTAGATCTCGAAAAGTTATGAAACATTGTAGTTGACAACTTTTTGATTTGAAAACATCTTGTCATGCAAAACTGTGTTTGAATTTCAAAATTTTAAAATTCAAATTTTGTAAACGACCTTGGATGGAAAAACTTTCTAAACTAAAAGTGTAGATCTCGAAAAATTATAAAACTTTGTAGTTTACAACTTTTTTATTTGAATTCGTTTAGGGCCTCAAACATGCAATTTACACTCGGTTTAGTATAATATATTGGGAACTAAAATGGAATCCAGACACAAGTGAGAGTGTGGTGTAGTAGTAGTGCTGGTACGTGCACAGCGGGAGGTCTCGGGTTCGAATCGCGTCGGCCGCGTAGCCATGAAATTCACGCGAAAAATATCGGAGATGGGTGGGCGCTGGCCGGTGGGGGCCTCCATCAATAAAAAAAATTCCATTTTTTTTGGGTAAAAATTTCCATTTTTTTCGGGTTTTTTTCGGTTTCAACTTTGCCGAGTGCCCGATAAAAGACACTCGGCAAAGTTGGCTTTGCCGTCACTGTTTATGGTGAGTGCTGTTCGCCGAGTGTTACACTCGGCGAACCATTTGCCGAGTGTTTTATGTCTTTTGCCGAGTGTTTCGGGCACTCGGCAAACTCAAGGAGTCCGGTAGTGTCTTCGAACAGGTGATCCAAGCATAGATGCTCCAATGCATCGATGAGGTGCAGCCTCTCTTGCAGGCTACTACTATCACTTCTCTTCTCTTGATGAGATGCATCAGTAGTAGAAGTGGTCATCATTTCGGCCACTTCTTCCTTCAGTCTGTCGGCTTGTTTTGCCATCTGGTCATGAGTCTGCTGAAAACACTACATAGTTAAACTCATCATAATAATGAAATGCAACTGAAATCTAACTACCACTTCTTCAGTTCATTAATTAGTTTCAAGAATTTGGTAACTACATGTGTATACAAAGGAATGAAGGAGAGTTATGTATCGGTGAACTAATAAACCTCCTGTTGTGATGAAGCTGCAGGGTTGGTGGAGCTGCCAAGGAAGAAATCTCCCCAGATGGATGGGTGGAAGATGCCGGTGTTTTGGCGCAGGCGGTAGTCACCCTCATCTTGTTGCCGTTGGTGGCATTGCAACATGATGGCGTGCTGCCGCCGCGGCTGCTGCCACCTCCATGAAATGCTTGGGCATCGCCTGAGCAGCTGTGATGCAGCAGCAGGAGCTGGAGCAATATGGCATCTCCTGCTTTTGCTGCTGCTTCACGGTTGTGGTTTGAAGGGATTCAGATCGGCTGACTTCACTGGAAACGACGTTTGGCTGCAGTCGTCAAAATCAGTCCATCCACTCCCCATCGGAGGGCTGCAGCAGGAGACGAATGCTTACAGCTATTTGGTCCTCGGCCCATGAAGAGACGGCCTGTTTGTGCTCTCGTTTTTTTTTCCTTTTGACGCAGAGATGCTTTTTGGCGCAGCCCCTGACTCCTTTGGCGCGAGGCTGCTCATGTTTTTGGCGCGAACCGCGAGGGGAAGGCACAAGGTGATCGTCTTCGTCGTCCTGCATGCTCAAGTGCCGGCCGGCCATCGTCTCGTTGTTCTGCATCCTCACGTGCGTGCTTAGATGCCCAGGTGCTCAGGTTCCAGGTTACTCTGATTTGGTTCCTTTTTGTCCTCCCTAGTGACTCATTCTATTGTTTAGGGTTTGATTCAATGGAAAATCTGCATAATTGAGATGGAAAATCTGCATCAAAACTAAATCTGGATATTTAAGATGGAAGAGAAAAGGTGTGTTACACCATGGCTTTTCATTTTTGTCCATGAGATCCTATAGTTGTTCACATTTTTACTTAGCAGCACACATAACATTTTCTAATCATTTATTTGTAGAGAGTGTCCATGGATATTTTTGTCCATGAGATGCTAAAATGCTCACTGACTATGCATATTTTGGTGATGTTGTTAGTTTTGACACTACTTTTGGAACAAACAAAGAGAGTAGGCCTTTTGGTGTATTTGTTGGGTTTAATCATTTTAGGAAAACAGTGGTTTTTGGTGCTACTCTAATGTATGATGAGACATTTGAGTCATTCAAGTGGTTATTTCAGACCTTCCTGAAAGCACATAATAGAAAGCAACCAAAAACAATCTATACTGATCAAGATTATGCAATGGGAAAAGCAGTTAAGGAGGTGTTTTTAGAAGCATGGCATGGTTTGTGTACATTCCATATTATGCAGAATGCTGTCAAACATCTTGCTGAAAATGAAAAATCAAGTGTTTCTCCTAAAAATATAGTTGAGGGCAGCAAGAAGAAAACAAGATCTTCAGCCAAAAATGTAGATGAAGGTAGCCAGGAAGAACCTAGTATTCTCGCAGATTTTAGTGCATGTATGTATGAGTATGAAGATGAGGGAACATTTGATCATGAATTCAATACGATGAGGACAAAGACGAACAAACAAACTTGGTTGGATAGTATATATAAGTTGAAGGAAAAATGAGCTGAATGTTTCATGAAGAATGTCTTCACATTAGGCATGAGAAGCACACAATTGAGTGAGAGTCTAAATAGCGATATGAAGAGACATTTCAAATCTGATTTTGATATAATTCGGTTCCTTAAGCATTTTGAAAGGTTGGTGGAAGATAAAAGAAATAATGAGCTGAATTCTGAATTTGAATCAAGGAAAAAATTACCTAGAATCAAAATGAGGACACCTATGCTAATCCAAGCTAGCAAGCTATACACACCAGTAATATTCGAAGCTTTTCAAGGTGAATACGAAAGGTCCATGGCAGCATGTACCACGGCATTAGAAGGTGACCATGAATATCTTGTGTCAATTGGGAGTTTTGATGGAACTTGTACATTGGAGAAGGAGTATAAAGTTATTGGTGATCCTGTAGAACAAACCAGTACATGCAGTTGTGGGCAGTTTAGTAGAATTGGAATATTATGTGCACATGCTCTAAAAGTCCTTGATTTGATGAATATCAAATCACTACCCACACAATATGTACTCAAGCGATGGACACGTGAAGCACGTAGCGGCACAATACATGACAGCAAAGGCCAAGACATAATAGAGAATCCAAAATTAGATGAAATGATTCATTACAAAAATATGTCGCGCAAATTTCAGAATTTAGCACATAGAGCGGCCAGCCATCCAGGGTGTATCTTGTTAGTAAACAATGCACTTGACATTCTTAGCAAGCAAGTTGAAGAAGAAATTAATGGTTGCACTAATAATGTGGAGGCAGTCACAGTTCCCATGAATATTACTCCATCAAGTGATTTGTTGAGTACAGCACGCCTGAAGAAAAAGGATGTGCAAACAAAAACCTCAAAACGCAAAAGAACTTGGCTTGATAAGAAGCGCAAATTTGCAAAGAAAGGCAGCAAGAAGAATGATAAGGGTTCAATGGTATGTATCTGCACCAAAAACATTATTTGTGTTTAGTTGTAAAAATATTCAGTTGTGTAACTTTTATTCTCTTTTATTGAAAGGCACAAGAATCTGCACCTAAATTGGCACAAGAAACTACAGCAGTACAGGATATGCCTCCTAGCACTTCATGTCCCAATGAAGGGATGACCGAATCATACTTGACTATTAATGCTTTCTCTGAACTATTGATGGTAATATTTCTAAGTGATGATTTTTTATGTCCAAAAGAATGTAAAGAGTTTAATACTTTGTTCTTTTATTCTGCAGAGAGAAAGCACCGGTGATCTTAATGCTGATTTCCAGGGGTGTTTTTGGAGCTTTTGGATTGGTGGTGATGCTTTGCAGATTCATGACCTTTTAGACAATATGGGAATTGTATAGCTTTTGGTTTCATGGGTGAATTATAAAGTTCAGTCATGATACATTTTTTGCAGCTTCATATGCACTTGATACTAGAAGCAGTAGTACAAGAACATCTTTATGCAGACTGTGAACTTTCAAAAATCAGCAGTGCATTTTCTATATTCCAACATTATCATATATATGGTACAAGTGTTCTGGGAACAATTCTTGGAAAAATTATGTTATATTTCAGATAGCCTATATGCTCTAACACAATTCTGCAAAGTATCAATTCTCCCAGTACAAGTGGAATTCGGTCAGTAGCAAAAGTATATGTTGGTAGAAATATATAATAATTCACCCCTTTTTAATCTTTATAATTGGCTTCGTGAGCCAAAACGGACCAGCTTTGCTCCGTGAGCCAAAACGGATCAGCTCTGCGCAGTGAACCAAAACGGACCAGTACCAGCCCCAAACCTCTCCGCCTTGCCCTCCCCCGTTGCAGCTCTGCGCGGTGGGCTTCCATGGGCTGGACAAGCAGCGTGGCCTGCTAGATGGAAAGCGTGGAGAGTCAAACCGTTGGATGCAAATGGACGGTTGCAGCCATACATCGATGGGTTGAAGTCAGCCGATCTGAATCGGGTTTCAAGTAGAAGGTGGCCATGACAGTACGTTTGTGTTTTGGGAAATGTAAGGCTCAATTGTGTCTTGTGCTCCGTACGGCAATGGTTTACATATAGGCTAGCAGCAGTGGCATCGTACAAGAGACTAGTCAGCAAATCATTTTCGTTTCACAATCAATAAACTTTGTAGGTACTCCTTCCGTCCCCAAAAGAATACAATTCTGAAACAGTATCATGTTTTAGTATACCAAGTTTGACCAATTATAGATAAAAAATATAAATATTTATAATATCAAAAAATATCGTTAAATTAATTATGAAATGTATTTTTATAATAAATTGATTTTGAATCATAAATGTGAATACTATTTACTATAAACTTGGTGAAACATTAAACATTCATACCATAGTTACATCTTTTGAGCACAGAGGTAGTATGTTACTTTCTCTAGATAGTAATCATTTTTAGTCCGGAAAACATTTGCAGGTATGTATTCAATAATAATTGATTCCTCGCTCCGATCCGAACCCCAATGCATGTGGCGAATAGTTTTTTTTAATCATTGTGCCGAATAGTATATACTATTGCACAGTGGTGCATGCAGGCGTGTTTGTTTGAGATGGGTCCACTTTTCAATCACTAAGAGAGATACTGAACTACTGAAGATTAATTTAAGCTTAATATATACGTGTGACTATTACAGCCACGCATTCGCAGGAGTTGCATTATGCATCGATGGTGACAGGTGAACAAACTAGCTTAATTTTCGTGTATGTCTATCTACAACAGTGCACACGTACAGTGAGTTGCTACAAATTTCTTTTGAGAGCAATGTAGTATACACAGATGAACAAAACTTCAGATGAAGCTTTAATGAACATGCATGATACTACGTATGATCCAGATCTTGATCACTGCTCATGAACATGGCCTACTACCAAGCAGTCCTGGATTATATACTCTTGAGTTATATTCTTTTTCCTTCTCTTTCTTAATTTATTTTGAGGTAACCAATTAGAAGAAAATGAGACTATGTTACAGCAACAGGAAACACACAGCCATAAAATTAATTTGAATAGCAGAGTGACATGCATTATTCATTCATCTTCTTTAGTGTTTTCATACTACTCCAAATCTTCATTGCCGAGGACATCACTGCCGGAATTGTTTAAGTCAAAATTGGGGCTACAACCTGTCTTTGAAGTAGCTTGTGATGTCAGGGAAATCCTCATTTGAGGGGATGTCGAAGTCGATAAGCTCACAATACTGCTTTGCAAACTGACATTGAAGGAACAGGTGCTACAGAGTTTCCTCTCGGTATCCTGATTACACAGGACACAGTTGTAAGATGGTAAACCCATGATTTTCATTTCAGGATATTCCTCGTGCTTAGCCTATCCTTGATGAACGACAAAAAAACTTATGCTTTGGCTGACAAAATCAATACCATAGCCACCGGTAAGACTCATGTATCCGTGAGTGACCTATCAGGGGCTTTGTAAGCGCTTGATTGTACAAAATTGGAGCCCCAGATGTACTTCGAGGTATCACTATCATTATTCAGCTGCAATTCTTCCCACCTTATGTAAGATGATTTGTAGCTGTGTGAAAGCTAAGACTGGCATATGGAGAATCTACCTGAAATCATCTTGGTTACTGGCTTTTTCATCAGAGATATGCTTATTTTTTTTGCAAAGGAGAACAGTTATGGTGAGCTGATTCTCATAACTTGGTTACACCAACTGTAACACCCAAAATATTTCGTTCTTTGAAAATAGGTTAAATTGATTTAATTATGTATTCTTGTGAGCGTTCAAACTTAGGGAAATAATATTTTTTATTAAATTAAAATCCATCATAAGGCTAGATACATGTTGATGCATACATGCTTCTGCATTCTTATTTTTTTATTGACTGGTTTTGACCAAAACTCAAAAGGATTTGAAAATGCTCTTCAAAACTCGGGATTAAAAAGAAAAAGAAATTTCCTTTGCCTCCTCCCTCTCTCGGCCATCGGCCCGCTCGGCCTGCCTCGCTCCCTCCCTGCGCAGCCCGTTTTCTCAGCGCCGGCCTGCTCCCTTTCTCCCTCTTTGGCTCAAGCCCGCGCAGGCGTGCGCCTCACCTCTCTCTCGCTTTGGCTCACTGGCAGCCCGGTCCCGCGCCCTGTGCCACTGCCACTCTGGGCCCGCATGTTAGCGGTGTCCCCTACCTCGCGCTCGTCTTCGATGCGGACTCTGTTCCGATGGAAATCGTCGTGTCGACCCCGATTTTGTCGGGATTGTGTGTGTACCGCATGCCTTGGCCCCTATATAAGCTAGCCCTTCTGTCGCCGCCTCCACCCCAAACCCTAGCTCGTGCCGCCCTCCGACTCGAACTCGCAGCGCCGCAGCAACCCTAACCCGCCGCCACCGAGCTCGAATTCATCGCTTCGTAGCCGTTTTCGTCCCTCTTCCGAGCTTCGTGTCGGGTTCTCGAAGTCGCCTAATTTCCTACCTTTCTTTTTCTCGATCTTGGACGCTCGCTAACCGTCGTCGTCGTTTGCAGAGCACCGCCACCCGCGGTTCCAAGCCCCACACCGACTTTGCTCCACCTCCGCCATCGAAACCACTCGTGGTGAGTTCGCCGTTATCCCCTCTTTCTTCTCGTGCCGATCCCGAGCCAAACCGTGGCCTCTAGGGCTGTTTCCATGTTCGCCGGCGAGCACACTTGCCGCCGACAATGGCCTCCACCGCGCCGGTTCTCCTGTACCGGCCGGCCAAATCCCCTGCCTCGATCCCATCTAATCTGGATCGTCCAGCAGATCCGACGGCCCCTAATAGACCATATAAGTTCGGCGCGGGCCTTTTTGCAGAAGACCCCTTCCTTTCTTCTTATTTCTTCCCGTTGTCCCTGGCTTTGTTCTAAATCCGATTGAATTATTTTAAATACAAAAATAGTTCACGGTAATTACAAGATTGCCATCCAGAGTCTATTTTCATCATACCTTCTTCGTTTTAGATCCGATTTGAGTGCAATTTGCATCTATTTGATCATAGCAATACATGAATTAGATCTAAAAGCTTTTCAAATATCTTTTTTCATTGTTGGTGTACTATTAGAATCTATAGTCTTTGTTTGCTATCCATGATTGTCTCTGGATGCTTGTGTGTTGCTGTGTGAGTACAAACGGTGAGCAATACGTGGGTGACCAGGAGTACTTCGTTGACGACCCAGAACAGTTAGCAGGAGCCTTTTGAGCAAGGCAATATAGCATGGGACTATCCTTGTTACTTGAACATAGGAACAAAGGTACCTTTCGAATGGTTATTATAATGATTATAAGGTGTGTAGGTAACAAGGATAGTCCCATGCTGACTATTGCTCAAAAGGCTCCTGCTGTTTCGGGTCATCAACGAAGTACTCCTGGTCACCCATGTACTGCTCGTCAACGAAGTACTCCTGGTCACCCACGTATTGCTCACCGTCTATACTCGATCCACACAGCAACACACAAGCATCCAGAGGCAATCATGCATAGCAAACAAACACTATAGATTAGAACAGTACACCAACAATGGAAAAAGAGGTTGAAAAGCTTTTAGATCTAATCTATGCATTGCTATGATCACATAGAGGCAAATTGCACTCAAATTGGATCTAAAATGGAGAAGATATGATGAAAATATACTCTGGGTGGCAATCTTGTAATTATTGCAAATTATTTTTGTATTTAAAATAAATCTAAATCGGATTTAAAATAGAGCCAGGGATGGCGGACAAAATTAAGGAGAAAGGCGGGGGTCTTCTGCAAAAAGGCACGGCCAAACATTCCCTTAGGGACCGTCAAATCTGATCTGGAAGATCCAGATTAGACGGGATCGAGGGAGGGGATTTGGCCAGCCGGTATAGGAGCGCGGTGGAGGAGTTTACCGAAGTGTCTAGTTATCTATTTCGTTTTCGCTGAGACTTTGATATTAATGTAATGGATTATTAAACCTGATGTAATAAAGCTTTGTGCTTAATACTTTCGTAATTTGTCTCTATATGTGTGTGATTGATCTCTGGGCACACATGGCTTTATACTTGGTTTTGTTCTTAAAATCAGGTAGGGCAGCATCTGTCTTACCAGTACATACAGGTTTTCCCATTTTTAATTTCCACATCCACAACTGCTATGCTCTTGAAATCAGAAAGGTTTTTCAGGTTATCCCACCACCAAAAAGAATTACTGCTGATTATTGCCCACTGTCAGTTCGAAACCGACACCACGATATGGTCGGAGCACTGTCAGTGCCCTTGCTTAGGATAGGAAACCATCTGGATCCACACAGAAAATGCATTGATCATCTTGGCATACATACATACATATGAGCATTGATCTGCATGACGTTCTGAATTATTCATTTATTCAGTTCCTGAGCACAAAAGCTAGCTAGCTATATGCAGCATCGGCTAGCCGACACGGGGCGTCTGGGCGACGGTGTCGACGAAGATTGCGGACGCGGTTGGGACGGAAATCCTTGGTCACCGGCGAGCCGACGGGCAGCACCTTCTTGGCCTTGAGGATCACCTTCTTGGCCTCCTCCACGCTCAGTCCGACCACCTCTGGCCATGACTTCTTGGCGCCGCCGCGCTCCGCTTCCGCCGAGGAGCTCATCGTCGGCGCTGTCAACGTACCTCAGCTGTGGTGGTGCATGGTCATTTGAAATAAATGAGCTATATAATATAAATATAAATATATACATGCATGTAAACTTAAAGATAATAGGTTAGTATTACTCACATAATAATGGTAATGCCGAGTATACTTGAGTTGATGAAGAACTCCTTGATGACCCTAACTGCTTGTATTGCTGGCTAATAATAAGCACGGGTAGTATTTATAGAGCTAGCAACTGCAAGCAGGTTTTTGGATCGGATCAGGATAAGGATTAATTTAGGATAGTCATGCTACGGTGGACTTGACTGTGCATGCAAGCACGTGTGCCACACGCACACGAACAACCACCAAAAGGAAGGTGAGGTGTATAACACGGTGTATATATGGCCCTGTATGGAGAATCGCTTGAAAGGCTTATCAGTCCATGGTACAATATTTTTCTCTCACAATAAAAAACAAGTTTATTATCAGCCGCAGAAACCATCAGTTGAACCAGACGTAAATAGGCCTACGTATTCCTGCAGCACCATCGCTATTGTCAGCGATCGGATCGGTCGCCCCATGCCATCATTGATTCCTTCCAAAACATTCTTAAAAAAGATACTCCCTTTATTCTAAATTATAAGTCATTTTAATTTTTTAGAGTCAAATCATCTCAAGTTTGATCAAACTTATATAATAAAGCAGTAACATTTATGATATTATTAGATTCTTTATTAATTATATTTTGATAGTATACCTATTTGATGTCATAAATCTTCGTAATTTTTTCTATAATTTTGGTCAAACTTGAAATGCTTTGACTCTCCAAGAAAGTCGGAATGACTTATAATTTGGGGAGGAGGGAGTCACAACTCCCTATATCTCTGAATAAAATAGATTCGTAGAGTTATCTCAAGTCAAATATTTTAAATTTTGTTCAAATTTCTAAAACCCCCGTTAAGATTTATGACATCAAATTAGTATCATTAGATGTACCATAGAATATTTTTTCATAATGTGCCCATTTTATGTTACAGATGTTGTTGCTCTTTCCTATAAAGTTAATCAAACTTAAGATAGTTTGACCGGCAGGGATTATATTAATGGATTTATTTGGAGATAGAGAGAGTACTACTGTTGTAGAAATTATTTTGAAAGGTAGGTCCTTTTTATTAACAGAGGTGACCACTTCGATCGTCTATTAATTAATAGGCCATTTACAATCACCTCTATAAATCAATTAACAATATTAAAAATACCAGAAAACAAAAAGAGAGAATCTTCTAGGATTTAAACCCATAATTTCAAGTCTCACGCGTGATGTCTCTCTACGTATCAACATTTAGCACTACGCACTAAATTATAACTGAGTATAGGATGTTATTCTTTTATATTAACACTTGGTAATATTTATTCAATGTTTTGACCGCTAAATGATTTGATGATTTTGAATTGAGCCTCGCAATCTTTTTTGTAGGAGTACATGTACTTGAGATAGAGATGCAACTAATCAGTCTTGCAATCAATAATATAAACTAATATACCGTCCTACCACTGCTAGAAAACGGAATACTCTTGTTGTCAGTGAGCACTTTTTTATGACTTTTAACCGAAGCTCATAGGGAAATTTAGTTATTTTGTCAGTTTGCACGAAAACTACGGAAAAAAATCTAATTGCATACCCAGTCGATTTTTAAGAAATTTATTACGTGGAGAATCTAATTAATTACCTTGTCAGTTTTAAGAAACGCAGATAAAAATTATGCCCACGCTTCAGCACGAAGCAAAATCGGCGGCCCAACTAATCCTGGGCCGCTTCATAAGCCTCTTGAGTTGGCCCGAAACGGAGTGTCTGCCTACGAATAAAATCGGCCATGCTACCCACCCAACTTGCATGTCTCCAATGCCTTGTATGCCACGGAATATGAGAACGGAAATTATAAATATGATCCACGGGATACGAAGCTGAACGGACTGAGGTTATTTGGTGGCCAGATTCGCTACAATTCTACAAAACCAAGCAGCAATATGGGGACAAAAAGTACAAGGATTTTTTTACGGGAAGCAGTGCTGACACGCATGCAATTGAGCTCCCTTGTTTATCATTGTGACACAACAAGTTGTATAGGCCTCGTTCGTTTTCTTCTACTTTGAAAACAG
Organism: Miscanthus floridulus; assembly: GCF_019320115.1. Classification (NCBI taxonomy): domain Eukaryota; kingdom Viridiplantae; phylum Streptophyta; class Magnoliopsida; order Poales; family Poaceae; genus Miscanthus; species Miscanthus floridulus. The sequence continues at coordinate 11,575,326 of NC_089595.1, forward strand.
GCCCATTTCTTTTCCTGGGCCGGATTGAGTGGATCACTGAAACCTGATCCGGTTCGAATCCAAGTGTTCCTAGGCGTGTCTCCAATCCGGGCTCGGGACGGGGTGAAAAGGCCTAGAGTGTGCATGTGTGTATGAGAGTGAACACATATATATTGTGTTTAAAAAAAAAAACATTGCTAGATACTAACAAAGATATGTTATGTGATCATCAATACCAAAGTCCCATAGCAAATTGAAAATGGGAACTATAAGATTTATATTATGCTTAAAAACCATGTCAAACTTTCAGCTAAGGAGTTATAGAAAATACCTCATATGACCGGAGATCATCTACTAGTCTGAGAATTACAGAAAGTGCATGCACCATTTTGGGTACACTAGAAATCCAATCAAAGAAATCCTTTGTTGCTATATCATGCATCCCGACAAAAGAAGCACATTATAAAATGGGACACCCACCAGTTCTTAATGAAACCTTAAGATGCTCTTCCACAGACTTTGGGATATAACCTTCTTGAAGCATTTTTACCTCCGTGTTGAAGCCTCTCACTAGATCTTCTGTCTCATATTAAAAATAGCAACTATATGAAAAGTTTCCACATACTAAAAGCAAGAGATGTGTTAAACATGTTTGTTTGACTCATAGCATCAAGCTAGCATGCAAGGCTACTAGCTAAATAGATATACCTCGCAGTTTCCTGGATAATCATTCACTGCGAGAACCAGAAAAAATAAAATATGTAGAAGAGAAAGGTAGCTTACAAAGTATCCTAGATACGTCATGCGATGCTTCTCCTCTTGGTGGAGCATATTCGTAATGGTTTCATAGCTATCCAATATTTTCCCCAAAGCAAATTTCATGCAACCAGGGAGGTCTTGAGCCCCTTTGGGATCCCAGCTAGACACGACAATTGGGAAATAACTCATGAATTCTAGACTACCACTATGGTAGAAAAACACTGAAACATTTTTAGGTAATTTAAATGTGTAATTACATTTGTTGGGTTTCCCCCGAGCTAGATGGGATTTTCCATGCATGATAATAACAAACAAGACATAGTTAATTACCAATATAATATGGTAATCTCAAGGAAATAATATACACTATTTTCTATCTTCTTATATAAAGAACTTTGATCCTAGTTTCTAGTTATACATACATATATATACAACTTACCAAGTTAAAATAGCACACATTTTTCTTTATTGTTCTTTACAAATTTTATTGTCAAGAGTGACAAGAACTCGTGCGAGCTTGGGATGAAAAAAATATTTGTAAGCTAGGAAAGTTAATACAAACCTTTCAATGCAATGAGTGAGTAACTCACATTCTTTCTGGAGTTCCATAAGAATCAAAAATATCATCCAAGAGTGTCACAATGGCAATAATCATTGTCAATATTATCCGGGCTCTTGAATGACATGGTTCATAGTATACTCCTAAGATCCATAAAAAACACTCCACTATTCTATCTCGGGCGAAAGGAAGTTTCGATCCGATCTTTATATCCTCCCACCATCTGTACAGGCATAACAATTGTCATATATCTCTATCTTCAAAAAATATTAAGCTTATAAAACAAATAAAATGAACTTTTGAAATCTAGACATTTCGTCTATGTATTAATTAATATAAGATTAGTCATTTTTATTTTGAAATAAATATTTGTGTGTAGCAGAACTCTAGATAGCAACACACGCGGCCACTTCACCTTGTAAGGATATTCAGCTCTTGCTGATGATGGAGCTGCAGAATATTTGAACTCAACTTTGCAAGTTGCAATACCTTCTCATGCAGTGTTCCATCTTTCTCATATGTACAGATATAATGCTTTGACTCAAAGATTCTAACCCTTTAGGTAGTGGGATCTCGAGTGCGGATTTTACTTCATATCCTAATGACGACCCTTGCAAGTAGGGCAGTATTATCTCCAAACGACTTCTTGTGAATGTTATAGCTTCATCAAGTATTATCTCCCCATGGGTCCTAAAATGCGCAGCATTGTAGAGCCTCAGTAGGTCTATATAGGCTTGTTTGCTAAGAAACTTCCCTCCGCATCTTTGAACCTCACAAACACATCTGCAACAATGGCATCAAATTTGTTGCTAGTAGAAGAAAGTTTATTCCTGAAATTAAAAGAAATTAATTCATGGTGGAAGAGCCAAAAAGAAATGACATTGTAGAGCCTTAAAAGGGATTACTGCCTGAACTGAGTTGAGTAACAGGACTTCATCATTTGGTTGGTTTTATGGTTTTTGCCGACAGAGGGAGTAAAGTGTCCTTTTGGGCTTCATTTGGTTTTGCTGTGGCTCAGCGAGCTACCAACTTGAGCTTTAAAACGTTTTAACCTCTGTGCAAATCCAGACCAGGAACTTCCCTAATAATATTATTCTGAATAGCATTATTGCTACAATCTAGTACTTTGCAATATATCTGCTTGAAGTATTAGGGAATATGAAATTAGCTTGGTTCGGTGTGAAAATATTATTTACAGAAATTAGTTAACAAGTGTAACACCCTAAAATTTGCCTCTTTTGAAAATAGCATTAAAATGATTTAATTCTGTATTTTTGTGCTCATGAAATATAGGAAAATAAAATTTTTCATTAAATTACAATTCATCATAAGGTTTAGCAACATGTTTGAGCATACGTGCCCTTGAATTTGATTTATTTGGTTGAGTGGTTTTGATTGAAAATCCAAAATGGTTTAAATTGCTTTTGCAAAAGAAATTAAAAATGGTTTTGAAGTAAAAGAAAATAAAATTTGAAAATAAAAGAATTTAAAAAGTTGTAAAAATTATTTTTGAAAACTTACTAAAATTTGCTCACTTTTATTTAGAATTGAAAAGTATATTCAAAACTTTATTTGAAGTTGCACTTGGTTTACATTTGAATTTGGTTTTTAAAACAAACTAGAAAAGAATTTGGAAAAAAAAAACCTCTCTCCTCCCCTCTCTCCCTTTCGGCCTGCATGGCCTAGTCTGTTTTTTTTCTCCCGCCGGCCTGTTCTCCTCCCACCGGCCCACCTTCTCCCCTCTCCTTTTTTCTTTCTCCATCCGCGTGGCCTTTCTTCTTTTTCCTCCGCGCGCAGCCCAGCTCCTCCTCTTTTGCATTCGGCCCAGTTCCTTCTCTCCCCTGCTGTGGCACCAGCCCATTTCCACCGGCCCAGCAAAGCCGCGTAGGCGCGCTCCTCCGTCTCTCTCTCTGGCTGACAGCCCAACCCCGCCTCTTCCCTCGCTGCCAGGTGGGACCTACCTGTCAGTTTCATCCCCCAGCTCGAGCTCATAACCGGCACGGGTTCTTCGACCGCATCCGTGTCCGCCCCGCCCACGCCCACTCGATGGCGTGCGCCCTAAGCCACCCTGCCCCTTGAATAGCGATCCTCCGTGCCCCTTTCGTTCCCCGCCGAGGCCTAGGACCACCAGTCGCGCCTTCTGTGCCCAAGCGCCGCCCCTCGATTCCGTCGAGAAGAAGCCATCACCGCCGGGTCCTTCCATCGTCCCTCCGTCACGGTAAGAAGATTCCCAAGCTCGGGAGTACTCCTCGAGCATGCTGAGACCCTTTTCTTCCCTTTTTCCCCCTGTGCTGCTTTGCGCCACGTAAGAGTCGTTCCGTCGCCGCCATAGGTCGCCGCTCGCCGTCTCCGTTCGTCGATAGCCACAATTGATCGCCTAGTCGAGTTCGCCTTAGCCCTATCTAGCTCCCGTGCTAAAATCCGAGCCTAATTGAGCCCGTAGGCGTTTTCCCCAATTGCGCCGGCGAGAAATCACCAAACGCCGACCAAATTTGCCGCCGTCGGCCACTGTTCCGGAGCCATGTTTTTTTCTCACTCGCCGATCTAATCACGGCCATCCAAATCTAATTCGGCGGCCCAGGATCAAGGATACCCCTTCGCTCCTAGATTTGCAAAAGAGCCCCTCTAGTTTTCCGTTTTCAAACCCGCGGCCCAAAGTGTATTTTCAGTACACGTTTTCTTCTTTGGAAAGCGTATTTTCGTCTGTTTAGATCCAAAATACATTTTCAGTTATTTACAGATTTACCACTGATTTTGTTTTAGTCATAACTTCTCCGTTTTAACTCCGATTTGATCCGTTCAAATTGCGTAGGGTTCGTAATTTCATAATCTACATGTTTATAGTACCATTAAGTATGTTCTCAACTTTTAAAATTCGTGATTAGATTTAATATATTATTTTATTAAATGAAATCTTGTTTAAATCATATCTTCTATGTTTTAACTCCGTTTTAGCTCATTCAAGTTGCGTTAGTTTCATAGCGACGAGATCTATGCGTTAGTAACAGTGGTTACCATATTACTATTTCTAAACTTTTCTGGTTTAAATGATATCTTGATTAATAATTATGCAACTGGGTTTTTGTAAATAAAATATGATTTGTTTTACTTTAAGTTTTATAATTCAAATCTAAATTTGACTTAATTCAATTTATATAAGATTTTATATAGTTAAAATAAATGAAGCATGTAGTTTTCTTTTCCACGCATAAAGCAGATCTATCGGTAGATGAATCCTTTTTATCGAAGCTCCGATTAGCGTGCTTTTCGCGACTGTGTGTTCGTAGCGAAACGTAGATTCGTTTTACAAACTTTTTATCTTGATTTTATGTTTGATGTACTGTTCTAATTTAGATCTATTGTTTGCTTCGTGTATGATTGTATGGATGCTTGTCTGGTGCTTTATGATTTCGTCAAGTCGGTGAGATATATGCGGTGATCAAGAAGAAGAAGAAGAACGTTGAAGACTAAAGCTTACCGAAGGATCGGTGTTTAAGGCAAGTATAGTATGGGATCTTCCTTGTTGTCCTATACACCTTTAATCACTTAATTCATACTGCATGTGTCTACCTTGACTGCCACTAAGAATTTCCTAATACCTTGTTACCCTGTACCTTGATACCTTTGGGTTATTGCATTGGGTAGTATGATGTTAGTGCTCAACTACAACCATGATCTCGTAACTTGACTAATGTAATATGCAATAAACATTAAAAGATGTTTTTTAGCAACATGGAACAAGGGGCTAGAGCATTGGACTGTTTTTATGGTGCTCTAGATTCCTCTCCCTAAGGACTTATCTATAAGTGATCATCTAGAACTTACAGTACAGCTGAGGGCTACATGGCTCTGGCTTTAGCCCAGTATGAGGACATTTTCTAGCTTGTTAGAGGTTATCTTTATTGGCGTAAGAATGGCTTGCCGAATCGGGTATAGGACAACCTCTACTCTTATGTGTATAGCCGTGATGGAATTGTGTCATTCGATAGGGGGGTTCCTATATCTATTTGTCGAGTGAATCTAATGGCCCTAACTTGTTAGACGAACCTTTGAAAGGCTTCATAGTGAACCCTGCCGACCTTCCTCGGTAGTGGGTCAAGAGGCTAATCACCTCGGGCGAAAGGGTAAATCACGACTCACAGTGAAAGTGTACAACCTCTGCAGAGTGTAAAACTGATATATCAGCCGTGCTCACGATCACGAGCAGCCTTCGAACCCTTACGGAATAGATGATCACTAATGGTTAATGATGATGAACACGGATGATACTGACGATGAATATGCTCATTAATGATTATTGTTTATGCTATTCATTATTCATGTTTACCTGATCATGTGTTTATGGGCTTGTGATAAACTTGTTGCTACTCCTATGCTAAAATTGTGACAATTAAAAGCTAATCGCAGTTAAACCAGTATCAGCCTTTTGAGCCTCATGAACCCCATGTTATATTTGTTGAGTACGACATGTACTTACGCTTGCTTTATATTTTTCAAATATTTAGATAAAAATCCCGAATGGGTACCAGATTGCTAGAGTTTGGAGGAATTAGGCTTGTGGTCAACCAGTCAGTTGTCCCTGTGGATTTGGAGTCTTCACCCGAAGATCAGAGTTATCTTTCCGCTGTTTGCTATCTAAGGTTATATTCTCTATACTAAGTATGTTATATATTTAAGCATTGTCTTTCGATATTACCCTTAATTGTAGCTATATGTGAGATTTGACTTCCTGGACTCACATATGGTGTGTATCTGATTTTGTTCTTAAAACCGGGTGCTACAACAAGGACAGTGGCACGGTTACAAGATGATGCAGACAACATTAACAAAACAACAACCACGTGCACGGCCCTGGTCGATCGTTCTCCGAGAATCATCCTTAATAATTCCTTAAATTACATTAGATTCCGGTCAATGTCAGAGTATCATTTCAGGACGCTCCTTTTTTATTGATGCATGGCTGACCTAACATTTCCTTCATGGGTAGAAGAACACGTACATTGCAGTGTACTACAATCACAAACAGTGCATGATTATTTGAAATTCTATGGTCAGCCGGTGGTTAAAATAAATTTACCTGGTGAAACCCTGTATCGGTGTTTCCGAAGTAGATAAAACCAGAGAGATACTGTCCCAATGTCACAGTCACTGACATCAGCAGTCTCAATTTGTGATAATGCAGCATTGATCTCTTCTTCGAACAGGTGATCCAAGCACAGGCGCTCCAACGCGTCTATGAAATGCAGCCTCTCATGCAGGCTACCCATGGTTGAAGTTGCTGCTATCATTAGAGCCACTTCTTCCTTCAGTTCATCAGCTCGTTCCATCCAAGTCTAATGAAACAGTAAATACTAAAGCTATATAAGCATAATTACAAGCGCAATGTCTCAAACTTTCAATGGTCTTAATATAGATCATGCTCAAATTGACTTGAAAATATAACTATCTCTATATATATATATATATATATATATATATATTACATAGATAGATATCGAGAAAGAGATCGATCCATAAATAAATTAACCTTTTGTTGGGACGAAGCTTCAGGGCTAGAGTAGCCAAGAAAGAAATCCCCCCATATAGATGGGTGGAAAATGCCGGTGTTTTGGCTCAGCCGGCTGTCACCCTCGTCAAGATCTTGCTCTGTTCTTGGGTTGGAATCCTGCTGCCGTTGGCAGCGTTGTTGCAACCTTCTGTGCTTCTTCCAACTCCATGAAATGCTTCCGGATCGCCGGAGCGACTTCGATTCGGAGGCAGGAATAATATGGTAGATCCTGCTGCTGCGGTGCTGTGGTTTGAAGGAGAAGAAGGTAGCCATAGTACATTACAGCGCCGTGTCTCCGAATTGACTTGCCCTTAATCTATACTTATATATATATATATATATATATATATATATATATATATATATATATATATATATATATATATATATATATATATATATATATATATATATATATAAAGAAGTTGGCCTCTAATAAGATAGCTTGTAAATATGTCTAATCTAGCTAGAGATAGCTTGTGCAAAAGAGGAAACCTACCTGCTCTAGCCTTACTTGTTTTCTGATAGGTGAGATATAGCCGTACTTTAATATAACACGAGGCACACGAGTTGGGAAAAGAGACAACTCCTACCTGCCCTAGCAGACACGAGGCACACGAGGTGGCCCACGACCAGTCTCCATTGTTAATGATTTTTAGAACACGAAAGAAAAGCTCTAAAAATAAAAATTTTAAAAAATATTTTTATCTTATTAGAAGAAGCCCACTAACTAATAAGCACCGTGATCGATTTTTCGGACAAACTTCGTGTGTGTAGGTTTTATGGGATTCATTCAAACCTTTGACTAACCTAAAGCCTTGCATCACCCCTCCTTACAAATATACCAGTTAACATAGGATGATATTCCTTAGTAACAATTTTAAGAAATTGTTATTGAATATTTAGGATTCGAAATGATCTCAAATATAAAAATTAACTTCAAAAAGTTTTAGTTCTCATCAATGTTGGGTCGAAAACCGAATGAAGACATATAAAATAATTGTAATGCAAGGGAGACACATGCACACATATTCGAGAATCACATATTTCATTAATTATTTCTTGAATATACAAAATACATGATCAACGGAAAAAAAATGTCTTCTTCCGTCTTCAGCGTCATGCTTAAGGAGAGGTCTGACTTGTAGAAAATTGCGTAGTTCGCCGATTCCTGGGGCCTGTTGGGCGCGTCTAGTTAATTACATCTGCAAGACGAGCTAGCGGAAAACCTCCAATTAAGCTGCGCTTTATGGTCGTCAAATACTTGATTGCTCATCATGAGCCATATGCCATATATGGCATAGTAACTATAGGTGGCTTTATGTCGCCGAAGCTCGGTCATGACATCGCCATCGCCACGTCGGAGTAAATGGAATATGTTGATGAAGGGAATGACTTTCACCTCGTCGGTGCCCAGTCATGTACGCCGGCCTTCATTAACACGGACGTGTGTGAGTTGCCTTTGCCTCGTCGGTGCCCAACAACGATGTGTCCTATCCCATAATTGGGACATGTAGATGGAGTAGTGACCTCGCCTCGTCGGCATTTGGCCATAATTCTGTCTAGCCTCGTCGGTACTAAACGTAGATGATCACATATAGTAGAAATCCACAATAAACTAGCGGTATAAGTATTGCTTCGATGATGATTTCTCATGAAATCAAATCGACAGCCTCCCGGTGTCGGTGTTTTATAGCGAAACGAGGCATTCTCGTCTCGTCTGTCTCGACTTTTCCGTCATCACGACGAGCGGGGGTTTCCCGTCTCGCGCATCGTATGAAATCATCGAGCTCGGTGAGGGCAATTAACCCCTCGCTATAATTACCAGCATAATGAGCTCGGAATATAATCTCCATCAAACACTTTGCCAGCCTTTCGGCGTCACTTGCATTAGCTAGGGCGTTATGCCAAATTTGGTCGCAACAGCTTTAATTTGTAGGGGCAGTCCCCGCGGAGGCAAATGCCTCATCAATCATCGAATCTCGGTGAGGGCAACCCCTCGCTGTAACTACCAGCATCCCGAGTTCGGAAAGTAATTTGATCAGGCCAATACGACATCTCCGTCATTGTAGAAATAATAGGGATCAGGCCAATACGATATCTCCGCCATCGTAGAAATAATAGGGACTAGGCCAATACGACCTTTCCGCCATCGTAGAAATAATAGGGACCAGGCCAATACGACCTCTCCGCCATCGTAGAAATAATAGGAATCAGGCCAATATGACCTCTCCGTCATCGTACAAATAATAGAGCCAATAACTAGCTCGGAGTATATGCATCTTACGAGCAATCGCTCATGCTCATCTGAACTTGTTAACGCATCAGATTACATGCCCACCAGGAAATGTGACTGCCATAATAAACGGCAGGGTCGAACTTGAAGAAGATGTCGTCGACTTGATGGACGTGGCTTGCTTCTCGGCGACTCGCTGCTTGCAGGCGGCGGCTTCAATTCGTAGAGGATGTGCAGCAGCTAGGGGACGGCCTACCGGGGCTTATTAACGTGGAGGGCGTAGCAGCTTTTGGCCTCAGCCTGCATGCGTGAACCGAAGGGGCCCTCCTGTTGGCCAGAGTGCCGGTTTATACAGGGGAAGGCAGGAGGCGATTGGCCTCCTCGCCAAGCAATCACGTTTAGAATAGATCAAAAAAGAAAGATCTTTCTCTAACCAACAGCCCATGAATCAGGAATTTGTCTCCTAACGACTTATCCAACCAGGCCCATCAGCTTAGCATACGTGTGCATGTACACGAACACGATCTGTATTTGACCATAAATCATATTATTAAATTCCATGCGCTCTCCGACAGAACTTCATCTCTACCTAATTTCGTCCATCCATTTTTTTTTATCTGTCTCCCTCTAACTACCAGACAATTATGAGTTTCTTTCGTCTGGACTTATATATATAACTCGTGCACATACGAGTTTGAATAGTTTTTGTCTAGAGCCATATGGAGTCCGATTCTAAAACATAAGAAAAAGGAAATGTTATGAGTGAATTGTGAATATTCATTTTATATATGGAACGCAAAGACATGAGATAGAGTTTAGGTACAGTACGCTTGGAAGATAAAACAGAAACAAAACGAAAAAAAAATAGGCCAGAAAAAAAGGAAACGTAATGAGTGAATTGTGAAACAACAGGAAACAGAGACCAGAAACACATATGATAGAGTTCTGATATATAGTATGTGTTTTGCAAGAGATAAAGAAACAAAGAAGGAAAACAAAATCCAATGCTTTTTTTCCCTTGTTGGTTCCGTTCGTGAGGTCTCAGGAAAAGTGCTGCCCCCGCTTCTTGGACTCCTGGTGATGTCCTGTGACTCCCGGGCTGCCCTTTTCATGTTTTTACTTTTTTGCTTTTTTATTTCTGGATGAAGTAACTCTATTTATAAAAATAAAATCATAAATACAAAACTTTGACTCTTATTTAATAAATAAATATTTCTATTACTAAGTTGTTGGGTGTTAATTACGATTAAATTATTATTGTGACACAAATTAGCTGATGGCCTAACTAATCAAGTGGTAAACTAAAATTTTGAGCATTTGGCATCAAATCTAATCTAACATAATCTAAACAAAACAAATGTTTCTCCAAGTTGTCCGCACATACAAGTGCAAATCTCTAAGCTATCCGCACATATCAATGCAACTTTCAACATGGGGTGACACGTGGAAACCGAGACACCACGACAACTATTTTAATAAGATATTAAAATTATATATTTTTATGAATCCTTAAAAGAAGTCACGGAACTTGATATCTAACTCAACATATGGATAGTATGAAAACTAAAGATATGATTCACTTGCGAGTAAATATTTTGTGTCCTACAATGAAAGAAAAAATCTATCAAGGTTGTATTTTAATTCAATACAGGATTCATATGACATTGTTATATTGTTGCCAATATTAATTCATATAATGGATACCATGGTCACCCTAAAATAAAGTATAACTTTTCAATTTTATATAAAAAGATAAAAAAAATAGATATATAAAATTGCAATCGTTGTTTTTATTGATGAGCCAATCCATTTGTGGTTGCTGCGGCAAGCAGTCGCAACATCAAAAGTAGCATGTACACAAATTAAGCTGTCGTGGGTGCAGTAGTTGTTCAACAAGGTGAAGTGAACGAGTCAAATGTTTGGTAGTTTTTTTTCTCGTTGCAACACACGGGCATGTTTGCTAGTTAGTAAATTAAGTTCAACGATGAAGATGCATGGCCCACGTGGCATAGGCTTCTCCATAATTAACAACTTTATAAACACACATGCCTTTGGTATTGCTTCAAAATAAATGGCATATATCATTATTTTTTTGATAAAAATAATCATCAAACAATCAAGCACTAAAACTTTGATGTGGGGCATGTCTCCATCTAAGGTCATTTGAAAAATTCAAATATTAGAATTTTAAAATCTAAGAATTTAAAATGAATATTTAGGACTAAACAATTTCAAATTAGAAACTTGTTAGCTATAAAGTTTGTAAATAGTGTTGGGAACAACTGTGGTATAGACCATATTAACATCCGAGATCGTTTGAAAATTATAAATTCTAAAGTTCAAATGTGAGAACTTGAAGCAAATATTTGGCAAATACAGATAACGTTGGGCTCTAAAATTTTGATATAAAGTTGTCTCCATGGAAATTCTTATGAAAATATATGGATTTTTTAGGATAACTGTTTACATAGATAAATGGCCATATAGCTGCACTAATCAAACGGAAGTGCAATTACTTTTAAAATGCCACCATTTTAAAGAAATACACAGTTTGGACATCAATATATAGCAAGCCAGTATGTAGGATGCGGAGCTTGTAGCACTCGATTTTAAGAACAAAACCAGATACACATCATATGTGAGCCCAGCAAGTCAAATCTCACATATAGCTACAAATAAGGGTAATATCAAAAGACAATGCTTAAATACATAGCGTATTAGTATAAAGATTATAACCTCAGAGTATAGACAGCGGAAAAACAACTCCGATCTTCCGGCGAAGACTCCAAATCCACAGGGACAACTGACTGGTTGATCACAAGCCTAATTCCTCAAAACTCTAGCAATCTGGTTCCCATCCGGAATTTTCATCCAAAGATTTAAAAAGTAAAGCAAGCGTAAGTACATGTCGTACTCAACAAATATAACATGGGGTTCATGAGGCTCAAAAGGCTGACACTGGTTTAACTGCGATTAGCTTTTAATTGTCACAATTTTAGCAATTGAGTAGCAACAAGTTTATCCACAAGCCCATATACACATGATCAGGTAAATATGAATAATGAATAGCATAAACAATTAACCATTAGTGAGCATCTTCATCATCTATATCATTAGTGTTCATCATCACTAACCATTAGTGATCATCTATTCTGTAAATATTCCAAGGCCGCTCGTGACCGTGAGCACGGCTAATATACCAGTTTTACACTCTGCAGAGGTTGTACACTTTCACTATGAGTCATGATTTACCCTTTCACCCGAGATGATCAGCCTCTTGACCCACTACCAAGAAAGGTCGGCAGGGTTCACTATAAAGCCTTTCAAAGGTTCGTCTAACAAGTTAGGGCCGCTAGGTTTCTATGGCCTGCGAATGTAGAGCTCCGCTTTTGATAGGCACAATGACGCGCAGCCTATACACTGACGGACAGAGGCCGCACTATATCCAACCCGGAACACACCCCTCGTGCGCCATAAAGGTAACCTCTAAGAAGCTAGAAAAGGTCCTCATACTGAGCTAAAGCCAAAGCCATATAGTCCTCACAGTTGTACTGTAAGTCCCGGATGATCACTTACAGATAAGTCCTTAGGGAGAGGAGTCTAGAGCACCATAAAAATAGCCCAATGCTCTAGCCCCCTTGTTCCATATTGCTAAAACGCATCTTTTAAATGTTTATTGCATATACCATTAGTCAAGTTACAAGATCACGGTCTTTAATTGAGCACTAGTATCATACTACCCAATGCAATACCCCAAAGGTATCAAGGTACAAGGTACAAAGTACTAGGAATTCCTTAATGGCAGTCAAGGTAGACACATGCAGTATGAATTAAATGATTAAAGGTGTATAGGGCAACAAGGAAGATCCATTGCTATACTTGCCTTAATCACCGATCCTTCGATAAGCTTTAATCTTCAATGTTCTTCTTCTTCTTCTTCTTGATCACCACGTATATCTCACCGACTGGACTTAATCATAAAGCACCACACAAGCATCCATGCAATCATACATGAAGCAAACAATAGATATAAATTAGAACAGTACATCAATCATAAAAAAAATAAGTAAAAGAGTTTGAAACACGATTCTACGCATTGCTACGAACACACAGACGCGAGAGGCACGCTAATCGGAGCTACGGTTGAAAAGATACAACTACCGAAAGATTTGCTCATAGGAGAAAATATAAAACTATTAGCTTCATGTGTTTTAATGGTATAAAACATATATAAGATATTTTATAGAGACTATAATTTAAGTTAAATTTAAGTTTGAATTATAATACTAAAGTAAAATAAATCATATTTTATTTATAAAACCCAGTTGCATAATTATTAATCAAGATATGATTTAAACCATGAAATTTTAGAAATATTAATATGGTAAACATTGCTACTAATGTGTAGATCTCATCGCTATGAATCTAACGCAACTTGAATGGGCTAAAACGGAGTAAAAACGTAGAAGATATGATTTAAACAAGATTTCTTTTAACAAAATAATAGATTAAACCTAACCTTGAATTTTCAAAGTTAAAAACATACTTAACAGTAGTATGAACATGTAGATTATGAACTTTCGAACCTAACGCAATTCGAATGGGTCAAATCGAAGTTAAAACGGAGAAATTATGGCTAAAACAAAATCAGTGGCAAATCTGTAAATAGGTGAAAACGTACTTTGGATCTAAACCGACGAAACTACGCTTTCCAAAGAAGAAAACGGACTCAGGGAAAACGTTTTGGACTGCGGGTTCAATTATTAAAATATGCAGGGGTGCTTTAGTAAAACGGCCACGCGAAGGGGTATCCTCCGATTGAGGTCGTTGGATCAGATTTGGACGGCCAAGATGTAGTCGGACGGGTGAGATCGGCCGGTAGCGAGGTAAGTGGCGGTGGCGCCATGGCCGGACTTAAGAAGCTCGCCGACGACGTGAGTTAAAGGCCTACGGTCCATGGCGGAACAAAACGAAGACATGGGAAGAAGGAGGGGGCGATGGCGGAGTCACCAAGGCCAAGTATGACGGTGCGGAGCGGATGACGATGATGCTTCGCTCGACGGGCGACGGCGACTCGACGGCGCTAGGGTGCGGCATGCGGCTATGGTGCTCGGGCGATGTAGCGGCTCGCTAATGGATTAGGCGAGGGAGGCGGGGTGCAGGTGGCTTATATGGGGTGGAGCGGCGTGGAGAGGACCGAGGTAGTTCGGCGGCGTCAAGCTTCATGCGTCGGGATCCGTTGACGGTGCAAGGCTGGCTCGGCCAAGGGCGGTGCGAGACGGGGCTCAGGGTAGGCGGCACGATGCGGAGGCTTGCTACTTATGGGGCTGGCGTAGCTTGGGGCTCATGTCATCAGGCGGGTCGTGGACGGGGCGGACACGGACTGCGGCGCGGAGTCCGGCTCTGGTGCGAGCTGGAGGAAAGGGAAGACCTCGACACGCGGGCCCGGTGCGTCAGTCGTAGAGGAGGCAGGACACATACGCGGCGTGACCTGGGCCAAGCGGACTGGCCATGCGGGAGGGGTGGCTTGGTGCTGGGCTTCACGAGTGGAGGCGGGAGCGGGCTGCGCGACGACTGGGTTGTGCAAGAAGGGAGGGAGAGAGCGAAATGGGCCGGCTGAAGCAACAGGCCCAAGCGGTGTGAAGTGAGGGAAGGAAGAGGGCAGACCAGGGCGGGCCGGTGCTGGGCTGCGGCGGCCACGGGCCAGAAGAGAGAGGGAGAGTTTTTCCAAAAAAAAATCCATTTTATTTCCAAATTCAAATCCAAATGCAAACCAAATCAAATTCGAATATGATTTGAAATACACTTTTTAATTCAAATAAAATTGAGAAATTTTGGTAAGTTCTCCAAAAATAAATTTTACACCTTTTTAAATTCTTTTATTTTCAAATTTTCTTTTCTTTCTTTTCTTTCACTTGAAAGCCATTTTTAATTTTATTTGCAAAAGAAATTTTGAATATTTCCCATTTGAATCAAATCCACACAATACAAAGAAACAAATGCATCGGCATGTATGCACAAACATGTTGCTAAACCTTATGATGAGTTTTAAATTAATGAAAATTTTTATTTTCCTATATTTCATGCGCACAAAAATTCCAAATTAAATCTTTTTAACCCTATTTCCAAAGTTGCAAATTTTAGGGTGTTACAATTCTACCCCCTTAAGATGAATCTCGTCCCCGAGATTCGGAAGACGTCGACTAGGAGATAGGATACTCTATCTTTAGACTCTTCTTTACTTCATCGTGTATTTCCATCGCCTTGATAAGGATCGCACTTTGCTTTGCATACCTATCAATCTTACTCCAAGTATCTTGCTAAACTGATTCCAAGGTTCTGATAGGTACTCCATGCTCCATAATGGATAACTCCAAATAACATGTCGGTTAGTTCAACTCACGCTTCCTTAGTTGACCTAATGAACAAGCCACTACTTTTCTTCTCGTATAAAGTCACATCCCACACCTTGACAAGGTGCGTCATTGTAGATATAAAGCTCTTGTCCAAATCTGGCAAAGCTAATTCTTAGGTTTTACTCCAACCTCTTCTTGGACTCCTCAAACACTTAGCTGAGGACTTTTGTTTCAACTAACTGAAAACTTCTCCAGTAGCTCTACCAAAATCTTGATGATCTTGGATAAACCTTCGCTGAACCCTTAACCAAACCTCGTTGAAACTCTGAGTTTCTCTCACATCTTTGGGTACCACCACGCTTCTCCTGCGCAAACTAGAACGTATGATACTTCATCTTGCAAATTCTTCACTTGGCTACCCCCTTAAGAAAAGATAAACTAGGGGACACTAAAGTATAGCTTACATCTTCTAGATGAGCTAACTAGTATCACGACGTCCTGACATCCCAATGATACTCTTATATATGAGCAGGAACAAGAAATCCTAAAATTCCTCGCGAGCAGAAAAACAACAGCACAGTAAAATAGCCGTAACTCTCATTCTGTTAATCCAATGAAGTTGTAGCTTACACCGTTGGAAAGCTTATAAAATTCTCCACAACTTCCTTATAGAACACTTTTCCAAATTCCTCAGTTTTCTTGGTCGAAAACAGTGCACAACAGAAACTATTCTAGGTTCCAAACAACACAAATGCATCGTCTTGTGGTTTTCGTATCTCCATAACCAAAATAGCTATCAAACTGATTCTTGCGCTCAGAGAAAGATATTGAAGTTTACTATTGTCCAGAATTTTCTCATGATTTTTTGTTGTCCAAGAATAGAGATATAAACCAAAGAGTGCAGACTGCTCCGAAAAGATAGGATCAAGAGAACAGAAGAAAACCATAACTCAACTGTTTATTTCACTAATCCTTATACCTTAGGCCTATAAACTAAATGAAATTGTGGGAACACCCAACAAGATCATTGCAATCATTGCACAGATACAAAATAATCATAAGCATAATGACAATCGAACAAGCAATAAAGATGCACACTCAGTCATTGACTCAACTTGCGATACTATCGTCCTCATTATGCTAGGGGTAACAATCCTAAGACTTATCTTCAAATTGTGCAAGAAGGTGATGAGGAACAGTTCTAATAGCATATCAAATCAAGGAGTGGAGATGAGAACAAGGACTTTAAAATAAGCACCAAGGTAGAGATGAATAGCAAGGATAGACATATAGTAGAGAAGAAAATATCAAGGTTCATAGAGCAAGGATTTTTGTAGCAACTTCTAAACCTTAGAACAACCAGTTTCTACTAAGCTTGCGTCCTACAGTCAGTATTGCTCTGATACCACTCTGTAACACCCGATTTTAAGAATAAAACCAGATACACACCATATGTGAGACCAGGAAGTCAAATCTCACATATAGCTACAAATAAGGGTAATATCAAAAGACAATGCTTAAATACATAGCGTATTAGTATAAAGATTATAACCTCAGAGTATAGACAGCGGAAAAACAACTCCGATCTTTCGGCAAAGACTCCAAATCTATAGGGACAACTGACTGGTTGATCACAAGCCTAATTCCTCCAAACTCTAGCAATCTGGTACTCATTCGGGATTTTCATCCAAAGATTTAAAAAGTAAAGCAAGCGTAAGTACATGTCGTACTCAACAAATATAACATGGGGTTCATGAGGCTCAAAAGGCTGACACTGGTTTAACTGCGATTAGCTTTTAATTGTCATAATTTTAGCAATTAAGTAGCAACAAGTTTATCCACAAGCCCATAAACACATGATTAGGTAAACATGAATAATGAATAACATAAACAATTAACCATTAGTGAGCATCTTCATCATCCATATCATTAGTGTTCATCATCATTAACCATTAGTGATCATCTATTCCGTAAATGTTCCAAGGCTGCTCATGACTATGAGCACGGTTGATATACTAGTTTTACACTCTGCAGAGGTTGTACACTTTCACTATGAGTCGTGATTTACCCTTTCGCCCGAGGTGATCAGCCTCTTTACCCACTACCAAGGAAGGTCGGCAGGGTTCACTATGAAGCCTTTCAAAGGTTCGTCTAACAAGTTAGGGCCACTAGGTTTCTGTGGCCTGCGAATGTAGAGCTCCCCTTCCGACAGGCATAATGACACGCAGCCTATACACTGACGGACAGAAGCCGCACTATATCCAACCCGGAATACACCCCTCTTGTGCCATAAAGGTAACCTCTAACAAGCTAGAAAATGTCCTCATACTGAGCTAAAGCTAGAGCCATATAGCCCTCACAGTTGTACTGTAAGTCCCGGATGATCACTTATAGATAAGTCCTTAGGGAGAGGAATCTAGAGCACCATAAAAATAGCCCAATGCTCTAGCCCACTGTTCCAAGTTGCTAAAAAGCATCTTTTAAATGTTTATTGCATATACCATTAGTCAAGTTATAAGATCACGGTCTTTAATTGAGCACTAGCATCATACTACCCAATGCAATACCCCAAAGGTATCAAGCTACAAGGTACAAGGTACAAGGTACAAAGTACTAGGAATTCCTTAATGGCAGTCAAGGTAGACACATGAAGTATGAATTAAATGATTAAAGGTGTAAAGAGCAACAAGGATGATCCCATGCTATACTTGCCTTAAACACCGATCCTTTGGTAAGCTTTAATCTTCAACATTCTTCTTCTTCTTCTTCTTGATCACCACGTATATCTCACCGACTGGACTTAATTATGAAGCATCACACAAGCATCCATACAATCATACATGAAGCAAACAATAGATATAAATTAGAACATTACACCAATCATAGAAAATTAAGTAAAAGAGTTTGAAACACGATTCTACGCATTGCTACGAACACATAGACGCGAGAGGCACGCTAATCGAAGCTATGGTTGAAAAGATACAACTACCGAAAGATTTGCTCATAGGAGAAAATATCAAACTATTAGCTTCATGTGTTTTAATGGTATAAAAACATATATAAGTTATTTTATAGAGATTATAATTTAAGTCAAATTTAAGTTTGAATTATAATACTAAATTAAAACAAATCATATTTTATTTATAAAACCCAGTTGTATAATTATTAATCAAGATATGATTTAAACCATGAAATTTTAGAAATATTAATATGGTAAACATTGCTACTAACGCGTAGATCTCGTCGCTATGAATCTAACGCAACTTGAATGGGCTAAAACGGAGTAAAAACGTAGAAGATATGATTTAAACAAGATTTCCTTTAACAAAATAATAGATTAAACCTAACCTCGAATTTTAAAAGTTGAAAACATACTTAACAGTAGTATGAACATGTAGATTATGAAATTACGAACCTAACGCAATTCGAACGGGTCAAATCGGAGTTAAAACGGAGAAGTTATGGCTAAAACAAAATCAGTGGCAAATCTGTAAATAGGTGAAAACGTATTCTGGATCTAAACCGACGAAACTACGCTTTCCAAAGAAGAAAACGGACTCACGGAAAATGTTTTGGACTGCGGGTTCAATTATTAAAATATGCATGGGCTCTTTAGTAAAATGGCCATGCGAAGGGGTATCCTCCGATTTGGACGGCCAAGATGTAGTCGGACGGGTGAGATCGGTCAGCGGCGAGGTAAGTGGCGGTGGCGCCATGGCCAGACTTAAGAAGCTCGCCGGCGACGTGAGTTAAGGGCCTACGGTCCATGGCGGAACAAAACGAAGACATGGGAAGAAGGAGGGGGCGACGGCGGACTCACCAACGCCAAGTATGACGGCGTGGAGCGGATGACGATGATGCTTCGCTCGGCGGGCGACGGTGACTCGGCGGCGCTAGGGTGCGGCGTGCGGCTGCGGTGCTCGGGCGATGTAGCAGCTTGCTAATGGATTAGGCGAGGGAGGCAGGGTGCGAGCGGCTTATATGGGGCGGAGCGGCGTGGAGAGGACCGAGGTAGTTCGGCGGCGTCAAGCTTCATGCTGCGGGATCCGTCGACGGCGCAAGGCTGGCTCGGCCAAGGGCGGTGCGAGATGGGGCTCAGGGTAGGCGGCACGGCGCGGAGGCTTGCTACTTATGGGGCTGGCACGGCTTGGGGCTCACGTCATCGGGCAGGTCATGGACGGGGCGAACACGGACTGTGGCGCGGAGTCCGGCTCTGGTACGAGCCGGAGGAAAGGGACGACCCCGACATGCGGCCCCGCCGCGTCAGTCGTAGAGGAGGCAGGATGTGTGCGCGCGGCGTGACCTGGGCCGAGCGGATTGGCCGTGCGGGAGGGGTGGCTTGGTGCTGGGCCTGCCTGCTTGTTGGGCTTCATGAGTGGAGGCAGGAGTGAGCTGCGCGACGACTAGGCCGAGCAGGAAGGGAGGGAGAGAGCGAAATGGGCCGGCTGAAGCAACATGCCCAAGCAGTGTGAAGTGAGGGAAGGAAGAGGGCAGACCAGGGCGGGCCGGTGCTGGGCTGCGGCGGCCACGGGCCAGAAGAGAGAGGGAGAGTTTTTCCAAAAAAAATTCCATTTTGTTTCCAAATTCAAATCCAAATGCAAACCAAATCAAATTCAAATATATGATTTGAAATACACTTTTTAATTCAAATAAAACTGAGAAATTTTGGTAAGTTCTCCAAAAATAA
This sequence comes from Miscanthus floridulus, assembly GCF_019320115.1. Classification (NCBI taxonomy): domain Eukaryota; kingdom Viridiplantae; phylum Streptophyta; class Magnoliopsida; order Poales; family Poaceae; genus Miscanthus; species Miscanthus floridulus. The sequence continues at coordinate 11,595,450 of NC_089595.1, forward strand.
ATTTTACACCTTTTTAAATTATTTTATTTTCATATTTTCTTTTCTTTCTTTTCTTTCACTTCAAAGCCATTATTTATTTTATTTGCAAAAGAAATTTTGAATATTTCCCATTTGAATCAAATCCACACAATACAAAGAAACAAATGCACCGGCATGTATGCACAAACATGTTGCTAAACCTTATGATGAGTTTTAAATTAATGAAAATTTTTATTTTTCTATATTTCATGCGCACAAAATTCCAAATTAATTTTTTTAACCCTATTTCCAAAGTTGCAAATTTTAGGGTGTTACAGAGCTCATACTTGGCTGTTTAATTAGTGCAGCCATTTAGAGATGAAATTGGTCCTGGCCTACACATTTGAAATTGGTCGCATGGCAACACTGCCTGCCTTCTTAGTAGAGATGAAAACGGACAGAAACGGTCGGAAACCCCTCAACTGTTTTCTACTTCTACATTTAAATACAAAAACAAAAGCACAAGTGGTAAAGCCGGATACGAAAACGAATACGAACTTACCGAATATCGAGAATTTCGAAAACAAACTAATTCGAGCGAAATTATGTCGAACACGATCGGTATACGAAATACTGACCCATAGGACCAAGTGCATAACAATTAACAAGTGTATAACAACTAACAAGTGCTACAACTTTCATATAAAAAATGTCTCCATTTGACACCATATAAGAAAGATAAAGTTTTTCTAAGGCGGCAAGCACTTGTACGTGATTAATATATACTGCTGAAACTTTGTTTAATTTTTTTAGTGTCTTATAACAACCTCAAATGAAAAAAACTCAAAACTAAAAAGTTATAGATCTCGTCTAGAGCTATAATTTGCATATAAAAGTCATCTTCATCCATGATCGTAACGAAAAGATACAATTTTTCTAAGGTTGCACCTTGCCCTAGTTGAGTTGGACTTCTAGTGGGCTAAATACGGTATAATGCCGTATTTAAAAATGTGATATCCCGAATAAAAACCTAAAAAGTAGAAAACGATCGAGATAACACCTAAACCGTTTCCATCCCATTTTCGAATTTGGCATACCGTATTTCGAACTGATTTTGGATTTATCCGAAAATACGAAATCGAGTGGGCAAATGTTGAAAACGATGTGGGATGGTACGGGATATATCCCGACCTTTTCATCCCTACTTATTATGTGTATTGGACCCATGGCTAAAACTAAAAATTGTAGTCATATGTGTATTATTGTACCTTGTACCCATGGCTAAGCTTGTTGGATAGTTTCTTCGTTATGAAAATCTAAGGGCATAGTTCTCCACTATTACATGAAAAAGTATATGAGATGGACATAATCATAGTATTAGATGATTGCATACCATTGTCTATTTATATATTCCATCAAGATTACATTTTTCACGATAGCCATACATGGGCTTTCTGGGTCTTCCTCTTTTTTTATGATGTAGCTAAAAAGCTAGCTAATCAAGGACAACAAAGAAAGACATGATTATTAACAGAAAATATAAATAAAAGCAGGCTTTCTTTATTGGGTACATCATCCTTAGACAACATGCAGAAGTCGAACTGTATCAGCCAACTATCGGAGTCTTGGCGACGGTATCAACGAAGATGCGGACGCGATCAGGGCGAATGTCCAGGGTCACAGGCGAACCAATAGGCAGCACCTGAATGTACGCGTTGGGCATGTCTTTCAGAATGATCTCCGTCGCCTCCTTGATGGACATGCCCACCACCTCGGGCCATGATGTCTTCTTCTCGCTGCTGGTAACATCCATGACAATGGAACTCATCTACATGCACAAATATACGAACATATATACAGAAGGAGGGGAATCAGTTGAGCAAGAGAAGTAGAGATCAACAGTGATCAAGCATGTATACTCACTACTCGAGCTCACGGAGGTGAACTTACTGCTTGTCAATGAAGATGGCTATGTGTTGTGTTGTTGTGCCTGTGTGCGAGACTAGTTGAGTACTAGAGTATATTTATAGATCTATCCGACCGGCCAGAGGAGAGCGCAATGATTAGCTTATCGACATGGTTTTTGTTAACTTGTTGTAGTGGACTTTCATATATGCCAAATGCCATATGAAGATAAGGATGCCCACAAAAATACTAGTCAGCCCCAGTAACAAACTTGCTTTGTTAAATAGTTAGGTAGCCCCGATAAGGATCTGATCGTAATGTAGTTGTCAAGAGCTTTCCATGTCATGACCATTTGTCAATAGTTAGCTAGCTTTGTTACCACATGAGCACAAAGGTACAACAACCACACATAGATGATTATGACACACACAAATATAGCAACATATCCATCTCTCTCATCCTCGAAGAAGAAACCTGTCGGATCTCACTGCCAACAAATGCTCAAGCATACATGTTGTGATACGATACTACAAACAGATCATCCTATAATTGATGTGCTTATCTATCCTGGATATGCACGCACGTCATTTTGTCCTAGATTACACTCTTTAACACTAGATAAGACAATGGCATACTAATAGCGTTCAGATTAAGTGTTGTATGTGTCTAAATGTGCAATCAGATCAAGTGTTGTACATATCTAGTAGACTTCATATGTGCATTCTCGAATGATCAAAGGGCTCATGCATGTGAATTATGTAATGATCAAGAGCTCATGTGTTGTACATGCCCATATCTAAACGCACAAAAGTAACAATAGGAGGTAATATACAAACACACAACAATAACAATAAGAAGGCAATATCTAAATTGGTCAATATACAGTCAACACTACTACATATTCATGCATTATATAAGTACACTTCAGAATCAATGGAAGTTCGTTCTATTGGATCACACTCTCTTCCTCTTTCATGGTATTAGAGCAGCGATACTAATTCTTGCACTTGCTACTGAAGACTCATTGTACACATCCATATCTGTTAGCAGATCCGGTAGACTAGGCTCTAACTGAATGTGGGTGCATGTATGTTGTATATGTACATTTGAGAATCAGTGTAATTTCATTGTGTTGGCTTTCACTCTCTTCCTCTTTGAGTAGGAAGAGCGGAGAAGATGAAGAGTCCAGTCCTCAGCATGACTATTTACAGACTAGAACTGAACTCGCAGGAGCAGTGGCACTATATAGCTTGTTTAGATTTTGACTGCCACCCAGATTTCCGTTTGGTGAATTGTTATAGGAAAAGGGCATAGAAACTTGAGATGGAGAGGCGCCGGCACCCAGTTTTATTAGAGCCCAACCATGAGACCCTGATGGTTAATCATGGTATGAGGAGGAATACACGTGCATGCTTGATGGGGCTTGGTATCTAGAAATAGCACTACGCTAGAAAGCAACAAAGGAGACGCATTCTGTAACGCCCTAAAATTTGCATCATTTTAAAACAGGTGAATTTGATTTAATTATGCATTTTGTGAGCATGTAAACTTAGAAAATAATAACTTTTGTTAAATTAAAATCAACTATAAGGTCTAGTTACATGCTTGTGCAGAGGCCCAACTCTCTCTCCCTTCTCCTTCTTGGCTGCCTTCCTTTCCCTGCAGGCCCGCGCACCCACCATGGGCCGGCCCAGCTTAGTGCAGGTGCGCTCCCTTTCTCTCTTGTGCAGCTGACCAGCCGGCCCCGCGCCTTGGGTCACCGACAGGTGGGCCCGCTTGTCAGCTGTTTCTTCCACCTCGCCACTGTCTCCTTCACGGACTCTGCTCCGGCTCAGAGTCCGCCTCCGCGACGACTCGCCGATTGGCGTGCTCTCTACGCCACCAGCTCCTTAAATATCGAGCCCCCGCACCCCACCGCCCTCACCAAACCCAAAAACGCAAGCCGCCACGCCGCCTTGAGCCCTAGTGCCGCTGCTTGGATCTCGCCGAGTAGAAGCTCGACGCCGCCGTGCTCGCCTTGCCGCTCCGCCGCCACCGTAAGCTGTTTCCGAGCTTCGCATCGATGTTGCGAAGCCGCCGAGCCTCTTCTTTTTCTTTTTCTCACTCCGGTTCGCTCACGCCATGTCGCCGTTGCTCACAGGCACTCCGCCACCCGCCGTCCCAAGCTGCACACCGCTTCCATCCGCTCCTCGCCGCTGTAAGTTGCTTTGGTGAGTTCGCCTTCGTCTCTTCTTTGATCCGGTGCTCTCGGTTCATCAAACCGTGGCCTCTAGGGCCCTAACCATGTGCGCCGGCGAGCTCAATCACCACCGGTCATGGCAGCCGCCGCGTCTGGCACTGTTCCAGTCGGTCGACTTTTCTCTCTCTCCCCCTCCCATCTGATCTGCACCGTCCCCTTTAGATCCTACGGTCAATATCGGTCGGTACCCTTTCGCCTGGCTTATTTGCTAAAGAGCCACTGCAATTTTCTATGTCTAAACCCGCAGTCCATGGCGTGCTCCTAGAATACATTTTCTATTCTGAAAGCATAGTTTCCCTCTATTAGTTTTAAAATACATTTTTTTTATTTGCAGATTTGCCACAGATCTTGTTTTAGCCATAAAATCTTCGTTTTAATTCTATTTTGGTCCGTTCAAGTTGCGTTAGATTTGTAATTGTGTAATCTACATGTTTATCCTACTGTTAAAAATGTTTTCAACTTTCAAAATTCGAGGTTAGATTTAATTTATTATTTTATTAAAGGAAATCTTGATTAATTCATAACTTCTTCGTTATAGCTCTAATTTTCGTGATCTTCGCGTCTGTGTGTTCGTAGCGAGACGTAGATTCGTTTTAAAAACTTTTCATCTTGATTTTATGCTATTGGTGTACTGTTCTATAGCCTTTGTTTGGTATGCATGAGTGCTTCTAGATGCTTGTATGTTGCTGTGATGATCAATTTTAGACGGTGAGCAATTCGTGGGTGATCAAGAGTACTACTTTGATGAGAGCAGGATCAGCAGGAGCACTTTGATCAAGGCAAGTATAGCATGGGACTATCCTTGTTTTCTATTAACCATGATACACTTATTCATGTGCATGTGTCACCTTGAACTAAGGTTTTCCTAGAATTATACTTATACCTTGTCACCTATGGGATATGCATTGGGTAGCTAATGCTAGTGCTCAACGAAACCATGATCTTGTAACTTGACTAATGATATATGCAATAAACATTAAAACAAGACTTTTTAGCAACTTGGAAAAAGGAGGCTGGAGTATTTAGCTACTTTCTAAATGCTTCAGATTCCTCTCCTTAAGGACTTATCTGTAAGTGATCATCTAGGACTTATAGTATAACTGTGAGGGCCACATGGCTCTGGCTTTAGTCAAGTATGAGTATCTTTTCTAGCTTGTTAGTGGTTACCTTCATGGCACAAAAGGGGCTTGCCGAGTCGGATATAGGACAACCTCTACTCTTATGTGTATAGCCATGAAGGAATTGTGTCATTTGAAAGGGGGTTCCTACATCTGCTTGCCAATTGAAAACCTAGCGGCCCTAACTTATTAGATGAGCCTTTGAAAGGCTTCATAGTGTACCCTGCCTGCTCACCTTGGTAGTGTTTTGGGGACTTGCAAACCCTAGGCAAATGGGAAACACGACTCACAGTGAAAGTGTACAACCTCTGCAGAGTGTAAAACTGGTATATCAGCCGTGTTCACGGTCACGAGTGGCCTTGGAACCCTTATGAAATAGATGATCACTATTAATTAATTGCTTTTGTTGTATATTACTCATGCTTACATTGATCATGTGTTTTAATTTGGGATTATGACAACTTGATGCTGCTCTTATGCTAAAATTATGACAACTAAAAGCTAAATGTTGTTAAACCTATGTCAAACCTTTTGGGCCTCATGAACCCCATGTTACACTTGTTGAGTACGACATGTACTTACGCTTATTTATTTTCATTATTTGGACAAAAATCCCAGATGGGTAACAGATTGCAATGGTAATAACAACTTTTCTGAGGATTACTAGTCTTATGGTCAACCAGTTGACATCCCTGTGCTATGGAGCTCCCGTGAGAGAGTTATCTTTATACTTTCGCTATATTTATGTGAAGACTGTCATATTATTCATGATGTAATAAACACTTGTGATGATACTATCTATAATTTGTCGGCTTATGTGTGTGATTGATCTCTGAACGCACATAAGATTATGCATCCCATTTTATCCTTAAAATTGGGTGTGGCACGTTCACCAGAAATGGTCGTCACTAACCGTCACAAAATAAATAGTACAAATGGGTGATATAAAGAACCGTCTCTAAAATATTAGTCCACAGCCACACATCCAAATAACCGTCTATGATAACACAATATTGGAGGCGCATCTTACTATAAGTTGTCTCTAATATATCAGTGATGCGCCTTGTAAAAAGGAACAAAGGGAGTAGCATGTAAGCAAACCTACCATTTAAACCCTGATGGCATAGTCAAAGTTGCAAGTGAAGTTTCTCAACTTTGAGTGAGCATGCAGGGTCACCACTTGAGAATTGCTCCTTCAAAACATCTGCCAGCAGTGTCTAGACACACCTTGGCCAGCACCCCCACTATCCTAGAGCTTGCCTATAAAAGGATCACTCCCTAGCACAATCACAAGGAGGTGGCCACATAGACAAGATGGAAACATGTTAGCCCGAGTCCCTTCTTGCACCTCAGACACACCTCATGCTAGCTCGAGTCTCTTCTTGCACCTCAGACACACCTCCTTCCACTGCCCACGTACATGTTTCCATGGCTCACGCAAATCACACATAGCACATTAGCCATGCACATGCTTCTAGAAGGCACAGCAGGTCCTCATCGCCATCTTGCTGAATGCAAAGCAATGTGACTAGTAAAGCAATCGACATCCTAAATAGTTGTAACAATATTTTCATTCCAGTGAAATATGGATAAATTGTCTAAGAAACTAACAAGATTCATGCACCACCTTGTAAGCAGTATCAGGTGCTCCATGGTTGGGAGGTTTTGCTTGGAAGAATTCATCAATTCAATCAGGGCATGTTCTTCATCAATTCAGTTAGGGCCTATTCTCACCAAAAGCCACAACTGAGCTACCACGAAGGACTCACCAAAAAGTCTCAACCAAGAACCCACCAATAATTTAGCAAAAAACTATTACCAAGAGCCTTGAACCTCCATGAAGAACTTACATTATACAATTTTGGATTTATTAGATGATGAAGCAACTTGCTGCATTGGGCAAAACTTGAGAATGCAAGCATAGAACCTGGGTAGCATGAAACTCACCTAAGTCCCCCACACACAAAAAACTCACCTAAGTCTGGCGTCAATTGGGCTTTCGATAAGCTTTCAATAAAGCCAGGTGGAATGCCTTTGATCTAGAGTCTAGCATCAATGCAACAATTTTCTTGGTAGAGGATATGGCCACGTTGTGCAACCATGGCGACTTGGTGGTGTGGCACCACTGGTGTCATGGGTGGCGGAGCAGGTGGTGTGGGTGGTAGACCACACGCATTAATAGATCGATGCAAGAGTGCATGGGATAGGTGGGGCACTGACAGAGGAGGATGCGTTGAATGGTGAGGGGAGGAGACAGGGGTGGGCAATGCGCACATGCCCAAGTAAGCAGAAAGAATTGGATAGTCAACCAAGGTTACCTCATCAGAAATATGTTTGCATCTGTGAGGTTCAAATCATCATATTAAAACTCGCATCTCTAATGAGGTTATCGAATTCACACATCTGTATTGTGATCTCATTAGAGATGGGTATCGACAATCATGCCTCTAATGAGTTTGTCGTCTTGGATCACACATCTGTAATGGGGATCACATCAAAGATGCCTCTTGTTGAAACGTTTTTGTGATGGGAGTCCCCTCTCATCAGGGACGTGGATAGATGAGATGACTCTCTCTGATCAGTTCTATTCATAGGCATGTCTACATGAGTAGCATTACCAAAGATGCTTTTGGTTTACCCACATCTCTAATTTGACATCAGCGACGTGTTTTGTTCTAGTGTCTCTATTGTAGGCATCTTTTTGGGGCTATTTTGGCATAGTGATGATTGCATATATCATTGTTTATTTATTATATATTCCATCAAGATTATATTTTTCATGATAGCCATACATGGAATTTCTTGGTCATCCGTTTGATGATGATGTAGCTAATAAGCTAAACTAATTGAGAACAACCAAGAAAGGTAGGATTTATTAACCAGGATACATAATCTTAGGCTTTGTTTATTTGGTAAATCATCTAGAGAAGGCATGCACTATATCAACCAACTGTTGGAGTTTGGGCAACAATATCAACAAAAATGCGGACACGATCAAGGCGGATGTCCTGGGTCACAATCGAGCCAACAGGCAGAATTTCAATGTGGGCGTTGGGCATGTCTTTAAGAATAATCTCTATCGCCTCATTGATGGACATGCCTACCACCTCAGGCCATGATGTCTTGTTGTTGCCACCAGTAGCACCCATGACAATGGAACACATCTTCGATGATGGATTATAGTTTCAGTTAATCTGCATACACAAATATATGGACATATAGAAGGAGGGGGATCGGTTTAGCAAGAGAAGTAGACATCATCATTGATCAGGAATGTATACAAACTACTTGACCTCACCAAAGTGAACTTACTTCTTGTCAATGAAAATGGCGGCTATGTGTTGCTTTGTTGTGACTGTGTGAGACTAGTGGAGTAGTAGTGTATATTTATAGACCCATCCAACCGGCTAGAGAAGAGGGCAATGATCACATCAACAAGGTTTTCATTAACTTGCTGCTTTGGCCTTTCATATATGCCAAATGCCATATGAAGAAAAGGATGTACAAAAGGACCAGTAAGCCCCGTAATAGCTAGCTTTGTTTGCTAGTTAGCGAATCTTGATAAGGATCCTATTGTCATCTGGTTGCCACAAGGTTTCCATGTCACCATTTGTCATTAGTTAGCTATAGCTTTATTCCCATGTGAGCACAAAGGCAGAAGAACCATATATGGATGATTATGGCATAGATATACCAACCTCTCTCTCTCTCTCATCCTCCGAGAAGGAACCTGCTGGAATTTCACTGTCTTCAATACCTCACGCATACACAGGGTGATACAATATTACAAACATATCATCACAAGTGTGATGTATGTGCTTATCTATCTAGCTTGGATATGCACACACATCATTTTGTCCCACCCTTTAACTAGGGATGAAAACAGGGACAGATATTTCCCGATATCCGTCAGTCCCAAATGGTAACAATGAAAATGGCTCCTTCTTTAGTGAGATTATATGAGCAAATGCCTGAACCAAAATACGCCATTGCTATGGGAGCTTGTAGTATTATAGGGGAATGTTCAGTATAGATTCCTATAGTACTGTTTGAGGAGTCGATAAGTGAAAGTTTCCAGTCCAGTTTTCCTTAAGTCGTCTATTGAGATCTGCAATCAGAAGATTGATACACTGTCCTTTGTAGAACCAAAGCTAGTTGATCTTCATAAATAAAGTAATCTTTCCATGAGATCTGAATCTGAGTTTTAGAGATGGTTTGAAAGCTTGGATACGTGCAAGGACCCTAGATGAACATATCAGCCAAGAGAATTGGATAGATTCATCATCGTGAGCACAAAAATCTACCCTTGAGAGGAAGTCTGAGCAAATCCACTTTTAATGGTTGGTTTTTATATCTTGTTTGATTATGTGGTCTTCGGGTCATGATCTTCTGTGGAAAGCTTCTAGATACCTAAGGGAACCCCTATGCAAAGTTTAGGATTTTTCTTAGACCATTTGGATAGAATTTGGATTCTTTGGCAAAAAATTTGTTGTGTTGTGCGTCGATACCGTAGGGTCCAGTATTGCTTCCCATGCTCAATTTTGTTGGGCAAAAATCTCATACCGGAGGGTCCGGTATTGGACCCCGTGGAAGTCCAGTTTTCTCAGTGTTTTATGAGTTTTTCTCTGTTTCTTCTCCTTCTTGCTTCTAGTTTTTCCACTGTGTTTCTGGGATACTCTTGAGTACATCTAGCCACCAGTTGGCGTATGTGTACTCCTCGAAGTGTTTTTTGGTCTCGGTGAGTGCTTTGGGGTTGAAATGGGATAGCGGCCTAAATCAGCAGAAAATTGGATTAGGCTCCTATTCAACCCCCCTTCTGGTCGCTCCTATTTGGTCATGTTGTATTTTTTGCCCATTCTCTCATAAAATGTTAGATATATTTGATTTTATTTTGCTATTTCCATGGCATTTAGTCATTTGGTTTCTCATTGACACACATTAGCAACCAAAAACATATAAACCATCTCTTATTAGACAAACTCATTCAAATTTAAAAAGAGGTTGCTGTGTGTGAAGATTAATCTTAGTAGTGTCTTGGTGATGGCAATGCAAGTGACACTAGTATTAATGGTGCAGATAAAGTTAATTTGGATGAAGATTCAGCGTCATACACCCTGGATAGGTATTGATCCATCATGCATCCTACGTGTATTCGCATGAGCCAACTTCATGCGAATATGAATGTGAAATGAACATACACATGTTTCTAAGCTAGCTAGGTAGCAAATTCCTACACTAGAAAGGACACCACATCCATTTACTTTGTTTGTAGATGGTGATGATTCCTCAAAATAAAGAAAAATAAGTTAATTGTGCAAGAAGTATATGCATGGAAGCTATCATGGGCACACAGTAGCAATAAAAGGAGAGCATGACAAGGCTATCAACAGCTTTGCTCAATCACACTGTACATCAATCACGAAAATAGCGTGATGAGATAGGCATGCCTTTAGGACTATAACGCATGCACCTAAAAGAGTGATGCTTATCTCAAACAGAAATGTAAATGGAGATTACACATAGGCGCATATTAACTAGATTACATTGAGCTCTGTTACCAAATGGAACATTACACACACACACACCAATAGTTCATGAAAAGCATAAGGATAGTGTGCCTAAGCTCACCATATAACAAAGAGCAACAATTCACTACTACTTTGACAAATAAAATTGGGTGCTATGCTGCCTACCTAGGGGCGCAGACAGTCTTACTTTAAAACAAAATTTGATCCATCAAGTGAACATATTTTTATTTCCAATTTTCAAGGTTGGTTTTGAAATCAAAGTTGAATAGACGTGGGTTGTAGAGTTGCATTTGCATGTGTTGGGCATTTTCTTTGTTATGATAAGTTAGGGACATGGGTCATCATTATTACAAAAATAAATATATAACATGGACATGGACATGAACATAGTATATGCATGCATCTAAATCATTGTTTATTTATTATTCCATCAAGATTATTCAGGATAGCCATACGGCTATATATCTAGATCTTCATTTTTCTAATCTTCAAGGACAAGCAAGAAAGACTAGATTTATTAACTAGGAAATAAAAGGTGGCCTCTTTATTTGGTAGATCTAGCAAGTAGAGGTTGAAGTGTATCGGCCAAGCATTGGAGTCTTAGCAACGGCGTCGACGAAGATGTGGACGCGGTTGGGGCGAAAGTCATGAGTCATAGGCGAGTTAAGAGCCAGCACTTCAATTTTGGCATGAGGCATGTCTTTAAGAATGCTTGGGACCACCTGTGTGATGGACAGGCCTACAAACTCGGGCCAACATGTTTTCTTCTGAGTTTCCTCAAAAAACATGTTTTCTTCTGGTCGTTGCTCATATCCATGATGGAGCCCACTGTACCTACGATGGATTACTTAGTCAATCTACATGCACAGATAAATATGAATAGAATCTAGAACAATATAGAAACCATTAAGCTGGAGATCAAGAAATCAAGCATGGACACTAGCTCATGCTCACCTATGGAATCTTACTTGTCTATGGAACTGGTGTACTATGAGTTGGGTACATATGATGCTGGTGCAGTAGAACGGTGTATTTATCAACCCACCAAAGGAGAGGAGAGTGTGTTCAGTGTTCGTTAACTTGCAGTAGTCGTCTTTCACATACGACAATTGCCCTGTCAAGATAACAATGCACACAAAAAATGAATCAGCTATGGCTGTCCTTACCACCATTGTCGTCGTCAGATTTTTAAGAGCTTTACATATGACAACATATATAGCTCAAAGTTTTGTTAACGACAGATGCACATAAGGCATAGAAAACCCATGGATAATCATGACACGCACACATAGTAACATATCATTTATCTCACCTGCTACCTTCAATAGCTCACACACGGTGTAACACTACAAACAAGCCATCCTATATAGGACGATGTTTATCTTCAATAAAACGGCAAAGCACATGTACGCACACATCATTGTGACCTGGATTGCACACACCTTAATCTATACCTAATATTAAAGAGCCAAAAAAATTTCCCTCTCTAAATTTTCATCCAACCCAATCATATAGATATAGGGAAGAAAAAAGTTGTCAAAATTCTACTTCAAAACCAATTTTGAATCAAAATACAACATGAATGGTACAGAGCCCATATAGGACTATGGTCCTTGTTCAAATAGGACTAGGTACAGCGATTTTGCCACTATATAATTGAAAATAGTACTGCCCTAGAGTGCATAAACCACTGGAGTAAAAAAGCAAGCATTTAAACATCAAGACATAGCACGCTTCTAATTTCCATAGTTTCTTCCATTCCGCTTGTTTTACTTCCCAAATTGCACTCATCCCTTTCGTGTCTCTTGTGTGATGGACTCAATCTATACTCATACAAGTGAGGAGACTTCTCCCATGCAACATCCATTAAAACTTAAACAACTCTTCTTTAAACGACCTCTAAGCCCCAATACACTTCTATACCTGCAAGGAACCCAGGTTTGTGCTAAAGGAAGCTTGTGCTCTTCACACACTACAGTCAGGATCTCTAATATTTCAACCGGAGCAGCTTGACGACCTTCAATACATATCTGAAAAAACAAGATGGCAAACAAAAATATAAGCCACCCAGAACATCGACAGAAATAATCTTCTTGAGCAAACCATAATGTAATGAGTGAAGGCTCACCTAGACATTTGGATGGTCCAATGAGTCTGATTCCAATATGTATTGGGTCATGTCATATGTATTTCGTTAGTGATCTGGCTCATGACCCGTACTCATACGAGTTAGAACAACTCGCATCTAGCGATGATATGGAGTCCGATTCCTATATGTATTGGGTTTCATTGCAACGGACGTGCGCGTTTGCTAGTAGAATAAAAACATGGCACACATACCCGACAGTAAAGGAAAGTTGATATTATTGACTTTAGGGTAACTCCAAATGAAGGTTACTATAGTGTTTGTAATCCAATCACTACTATAGAACCGCCTAGTACTACCGGTTGTTCCAAACCGACCATCACAATCAGAAATTGGTCCCGAGAATGACAGTCATAGCTCTCATTGTTGAGTTCTAAACCAGTAGTGTCAGATGCTGCCACTTTAAGTTGAAGCTTCAACATGCAGTGAGAGCCTCTGTCACTATTGGTTTAATCAACTAGCAGTGAGAAATTGTTGGTGCTATTTATTGATATCTTTTTGCATTACTTTTAACTATTATATACTACTATTTTACAAGATTAATGCAACTTAGTGCTAATGCTTACCACATAGCACAACATCATGTGTTTTCAGAGCTTGTTGCCAAATTCCAAGAAATCGAGCATACTTTGGCACTTTTTATGCACAAGCTTGGAGCAACCCTTTAGAGTCCAAGATAGGCTTTAGGGAACTATGAAGAGCAAAGCAAGACTTGGATGACATGGAGCACTAGTAGTCCTCGATGTTGCATGGCACCAGACCCACACCGCATGATGCTGAGAGCCAAAAGACCACCGTGGGCCCAAGACACAACACTTATTCCATTCAATATTGATTATGCATACATAATGGTAAATAAAAGATACGCATACGCGCATTCAAGGTCTACCCCTAGAAGGAGAGATAGGGTAAAGAAGGGTGAGATCCTTAGACCGCCCTCAAACCACCTCTAGGGTTTGGCGACAGAGTCATGATGGATGCACATTGCAAGCTTGGCTATGACGCCCAATGAATGGTCATGATGGACTTGAGTACTAGTGTAATGATTGAATGGTCCAAGAGAGGTTGAATTGGGATCTAAAAAGTTGAAGTGGGAACCATAGCCAATGCAACTTAATTTAAACCCCCTTGCATGATGGCATCTAAGTTTGCTACAAAAGCACACTAGTGCATCCTTAGGGCCATGAGGCTAAACTAGTCCTTAGCAAGGTTCACACTAATCGTATTTTCCTTACAAGCAATAATAAATTAAACCTATGTTGAGCACTCTACCATGCGATCCTAGTTGTCATCCATCATAAGAACTTGAACACAACCAACTAATAAGCGAGAGCTTAAACAACGTGTGAAGTAAGAACAAGAGAAATGGAAAGAGACAACTAATTTTTTTTCTATGGTATCGAGTTGTTGCCACAACCAACTAATCCACATTGGAGAACCAGGAGTCACCAATACTTGGTTTGCTCTTCTCCACTCCAAAATGGTGGGTTTCAAACCACATACACCTTTTGGAGCCTCCTCAACAAAAACTCCATCGAGGAGGGTCACCAAGTCTTTCACCAAGATATATCTAGGTGATGGCAATCACCAAAAGCAACAAGTCTTTAGTTTTAACTCAAAAAAAACCCAACCATGAACACCACTAGCACTCAAGGCTAACTTTCAATCTTCACTTCTTAGTTTGGATGGCATTCCAATAGCTTCACACTCCTTTATGGAGTGGAAGAGAAGCTTCAAATGGGGCAGGGATTGCACATATATAGAGGGTGAAGGGGCTGCTAGACATTGGAAAAAGCTGGTAGACACAGACACCACCAGATGATCCACTGACCACCACTGCCTTCACCAAATCATATGGTGCTATTGATCTGACCTAAAATTCTAATGACTAGAAAGTAATATACCAAAACATTCTCCCACTAGATGATATGGCGTAGTAACGAGACTTAACCAACTTATCATAAAGTCAAGCTTGGCCCAGCAGATGGTCTGTTGAGGAGTCATGAAGTATCCACTAGATCATACAGTGCACTCTAGTAGCTGACCAACTTTTGTCATAAAGTAATATACCGAACGATTGGCTAGGGGTTGCACATATTGGATAGAGATGTTTGATTTCCTATAAATAGGGTAGGTTAGGTAACTACCAAAGGGTTAAGGGAAAGATAAGGAAGGCCCCATGACTGAGTGGAGATACTCGGGAAAAACATGTGAGAGATATGATAGGTTAAAGGATCAAAGGATCCACATGTGGACAAAGAAGAGTTGGATAGGGAGCTTGGTGGGGGGCTCGACTCAAACATGAAGGAAGGGAGTATCAGTGACCCATTACCTTGGGCTTTCACCCCTAGCTCTTGTCATAGCTTCGCCTACATAGTGGAGTAATATGTAGCCCACAAATCATAATGGTGGAACCACAATCTATAGGATCAATAGAATCACTAACGAAACCACTGATTTACAAAAACATATGATGGAAATAGTATAAATTATAGGTTATTCCACTCAGCTTGAAATGTGGAGCTCAAAATAATATAGCATTTGAGACAATAGTGAAAAGGGCAGTTTGTAAACTAGAATATGTAAGGTCGCATGACTTTCCAATTCAAAATAGTTATTCTGGCTGTAATAGCAAAGACAAATGAGAATAAGTTCATGTGGAGATCTATATGAATAGAGTAAAGAGATGATAATACAACCCAAACATGTGAAAATCCTACTATGGTAAGCACAATTTCAAGCTATATATGTCAAGGATCAGAAGTTGATGAAATCGAAGCGATAGTAAAGTAAAGCATAAATTGATGATAGAAACCAAGACACGTAATTGTGCATGCCACCCCACTTATTTAGTTTATAGAAAAGTAACACACATCCATAAAGGAGATGTATCGACAGGAATGATTTTCTCTAGCATCATACATTTTATTGTTCAGCTCTATAGCAAAGCTAGCTAGCCCACATGGGGTGGGTACATGATAGTGTCAAGAAAGATGCAAACGCGGTTGGGGCAGAAGTCGTCTGTGGTCACCGGCGAGCCAACTGGCAGAAAGTCAATATCAGCGTTAGGCTTGTCCCTAAGGATGACCATCATGGCATCTTCCATCGTAAACCCAATAATGTCGGGCCACGACCACACACCACCAGTGCTCTGAACCCCCGTCGTGGAGCTCATATTCAATCAATAGCTATCAACTCAATCAATGACTCTGTTATTAACTAAAACTAAAGTAGGTAGCATGAAATGAAGGTACATCACATAAGCAAGCTATGTTATATAAGTTTCATAGATCATTAAGAGAAGAGAATTAGCAACTATACAATTGTAGATAATTGCAAACTAGTCAAAGCAAAGCTAATTTACCACAAGAAGATAGCAGTTTATGACTTGTTTCTAAAGAAACTTGATGGCTATGTATGAGTTGTGTTGTGGTTCTACCAATGCGAGCAGACAATGGTTTTTATAGAGTGGAGAAGGTTTCGATGAGGATTCAGGGTCATCCACCGTGGAAAGCCATCAATCCATCGTGTATCCTACGTGCGTCCACATGATCTAGCTTCACGTGAATAAGGATGCAAATGAACAAGCTACCAAATTCTGATACCAGAAAAAGATGCCACGTCTGTTTAATATGTTTACATTTGGTGGTAAGTCCTCAAAAGGAATAGAAACATGTTGATGGTGCAATAAGAAGCATATGCACACAAGGTAGCTGATACATGTCCCTACCATACAATAAAAAACAAAAAGAGAGTACAAAACTATCAATGGATTTATTTGCTTATGTGTGCGCACTCAGGGCACAACAACTACAAGGAAGATCATGATAGAAAGTGTTGGGATACGATTATGAGTGGTGGAGGCCAGGGACCGCAACAGCGATGAAAACTAACGATTAACAAATTTTATGAGTGACGTGTAGGAAAAGAAGATGAAGGCCTCCGCCCGATCGGCCAATTAGGGTGAAAGACCAGAGGCTATGGCGAAGGCACCTGAACGCAGTCCGAGGCGGAGGCTCCAGCGCCCTGAGCAGAGGCACCTGGATACAGCTAATGGCTAAGGCTCAGGTGACACCTGTAGAGGCTATGGGAGTCAGCGCGAAGGTACAGGCGAAAGTCATCCTAGATGAAGGTTCTAAGAGCCAAGGGACTTCCAATAGGGCGGCTGTGCTAGGCCGTGGGCCGCAAACATACTCACGGTAGCAGCCCATGAAGCAAAGGTGGTTGAAAAAGAAGCCACCCAAAATACCCCTAGTTGTTTGTATTAGTATAGGAATATTCTGAGGATGCACTATAACCGACAAAAGGTAGAATTGTAAAGAGTAGCCTTAGCAAGCAGTGCCTTATAAAAGGGAAACAAAAACTCTATACAAGGTGTGGCTGATTGCATTTATAGAACCCTAATCAAGCTTGGTCCCACTCTCCATCTTTCACGTCTTTGCCCGGGGCACATGACCGGGCGAAGGTCTCGGTTACTCCTCTCTAGTCCTACCCATTGGAAATACAAGCTTTCCAACATTGGCACCCACCGCATGTTGGCCAAGCAAGACCCACGATGGCAAGAAAGAGAGCAGCCTCCACTAGGGTTCCTGTATAGCCCTCGATGAGAGGACGACCCAGGCATAGTGCCCGCAGCACCTATGCTAATGCCCTAGAAGATCAAGTTGAAGAAGAGCCTGCGGTCGAAGACTAGCCCCCGGCATTCGAGGAGCAACAAGCCCCAAGTCCTACTCCAGAACAAGAGCTTCAACAACTACAGGCCTAGTTGCTGAGCATGCAGCAAGAAAGAGATAGGGTCATAGGAGCCTTCACCGCAAATCAACTAGCAGCCCAAGCATCAGCTCAGGCAGCAGCTAGCCATCCTACAGGCCGAGATACAAAGTATGCAGCCTTCGCAATCTAACTTTAACACGTCCGACTAGTTCCACTCAGCAAATCAAAACCAACCCAACCCCCACCATGTTCCATAGCCCAACCAACCTAAGCACACCCTACATTTCACCACAAACCCACAGAACCATCGATTCCAAATCACCACTATCCAAAGGCATCCAGAGCTCACTTTGTCCCCCTCCTACAAACCCATCACCTTGCCAAAATTCAAGGGAAGATCAGACCCACGACAATTCATCATGTGCTTTAAAGCAGCAGTAGCTTCTGCTAGCAGAAATGAAACGGTGCTAGCCAAATCTTTCATCATCACAGCTGAAGGCGACGTGCTAGCCTGGTATTCAATGCTAAAGCCAAGTTCTATCTATTCATGGGAAGACCTTCATGACAAGATCTTAGCAAATTTCAAGGGGTTCACGAGTGAATCCTTGACTTCCATGGGCCCATTTCAATGCAAGCAGAATCAAGAAGAAGCCCTAAAGGACTACTTCTAGAAATTCATGTAAATGAAGGCAAAAGCACCCAAAGGACGTTGCTATCGAAGCGGCAATCAAAGGCCTTCGCATAGGACCTTCACAGCTCATCTAGCCAGGGAAAAGCCACGGACAATCAAAGGCCTTCACAAATTTGAGAAGTATTGCAGATCTGACAATGACCTCTGTGGAAGACTAGAAGAACAAAACTAAAGCAAGCAGTTCCAGGGCAACAGCAGAAATGCCCAGAAGGGCAACAAAAGCCAAGGTCAGCCGCAGCCACAGCAAGCACAAAACTAGCAAGTCTTTAACATAGAACAGCAAGGAAACAACAAGCAGGGGCAGCAACCGGCAAAGGCAGGCCCAAACAACATGCCCCAAAAATAATCCGAAGGCAAGGGAAATAGCCAAGGTAGGAACTGGAACAGAAACCAAAACCAAAGGCAGCAAAGGCAGTATTGTTTCTTTCATGGAGAAAACAAAGGGCACATAACCAGGAACTATCTAGATGCTAAGGAGACCTAAGAAAGGATTAAAAGCAGAGCAAATCTACCACCTCCACCACAACAACCCGCTAGAGAGGTAAACCATACCTTCACAGCATCTCAACAGCAATACTACCCAATTTACCCAAGCCTGAACTCCACTCAAATTCACCCGTCCACTTTAGTCGTTGCCTACTACCCAAACTTCCTACCCGCATGGAGACCAAGTACTCAGCAGCAGGGGTTGACTAACAACCAACGGGCAGAGGCCAACCTCACCTACATAAACCTAAGGCCTCCGCGCATAACATTCATTGAGACCAACTAGCCATCCCAAGTACATAATAGACAGCTGGAGGCATTGCCTCCACCTCCAACAACATAGCGACAACACCAAAAAAATGAACCTAACCTAGAGAACCAACTCAACCCTCACACCCCCTACCAACCATCGACATGGTACTACCTATAGCCAGAGGCTCCTCGATGGAGTTCTAGAAAAAGAAGCCAAAGAAGGATCACCTTAGGTTGGTCAACAACATAGCAGTCTAAGGCCTAGTGTGCTACACAGATTGGTTGAAGACGTCGATCACCTTCTGAAAACAAGATTTACAACTAGAGAGCTACCCTCATACCGACACCATGGTAATCAAGGCCAACATTGCGGGATGGGAAATCAATAGGGTCCTCATAGACACCGGAAGCTCTGTAGATATTATCTTTGTCAATGCCTTCGACTAGATGAAGCTAAGTAGGAGTCAGTTGCAAGGACTCACCATTAATTGGTTTTGGAGGGAAGACGATCGATGCATTAGAAAAAATATCCCTCCTAGTCTCCTTCGGAGGTCAAGAAAATGCAATAACAGAGTATGTGACCTTCGACATAGTAGATCTCTACTACCCTTACAACATCATCTTTGGAAGAGGGTTCGCCAACAAATTCAATGCAGCCATCCATATGGGCTACCTGTGTATGAAAATGCTAGCTTTGCACAGAATCATTATAGTCCACGGCAGTCAGAAGGAGGCAAGAAACATAGAAAGAGCCATCTACAAATAGTAGCGTAATATCAACTCTGTTAAAGCAGCCAAAACTAGCTCACCGAAGCCTCTGGACATGCCGAAGGGAAAAGCAGATCTCAAGGATCAGGAAGAAATGAAGACAGTCCCATTAGAAGACGTAGTCCTAGACAGAAAGGTCATGATCGGAGGCAACATGTCGAAAGAAGAAGAAGCAGAGCTCATAGAAACCTTAGCCAAAAACAAAGATGTCTTTGCCTGGTCAGCCTCCAACCTGAAAGGCATCAGCAGGGACATCATACAACACTCCCACGACATCAACCCCAAATTAAAACCAAGAAGTAGTGACAAAGGAAAATGTCGAAGGAGAGAATTTTAGCAGCAAAAGTCAAAGTTCAGAGGTTGTTAAACACAAACGTCATCAGAGAAGTCAAGTACTCAGAATGGCTAGCAAATGTAGTACTGGTGCCAAAGAAAAATGGAAAGATGAGAATGTGCATAGACTTCATAGACCTAAACAAAGCATGCAAGAAAGATTTGTTTCCATTACCAAGAATAGATACCTTAGTTGACAAGGCAGCAGGATGCAAGCACTTCTCTCTCCTAGATTGCTTCTCAGGGTACCACCAGATCTAGCTCAACAAAGAAGATGAGGAGAAGACATGTTTCACTACCCCCTTCAAAACTTATTGTTACACAAGAATGCCCGAAGGATTGAAAAATGCTAGATCAACCTTCGCCAGAATGATGAAGGCAGTCCTCTGCCCATAGCTACAGAAAAACATCATAGCTTATGTTGATGATATTGTGGTGATGAGCAAGAATGAGGGAGACCACATAGCAGATTTAAAGGAAACCTTCACCAATCTAAGAGAAACAGGGCTAAACCTCAACCTAGAAAAGTGTATCTTTGGCGTAAGCAGAGGTAAAATGCTTGGGTACATCATAGGACCCGAAGGCATAAGAGCCAACCTAGACAAAACGAAGGCCATAATCACAATGGTGGAACCATCAACCAAAAAGGAAGTCTAAAAACTCACTGGAAGAATAGCGACACTGAACAGATTCATCTCAAAGTCAGCAGAACATAGCTTCCCATTCTTCAAAGCTTTAAGAGGCAGAGATAAAGTGGAATGGGGGCCAGAACAATCAAATGCCTTCCAGCAACTCAAAAATTATTTGGCTACCAGTCTCAGGGTAACAGTGCCAGATCCAAAGGCTCCATTGATGTTATATGTTGTAGCCTCCGACCATGCGGTCAGTGGGGTGCTTGTACAAGAGAAAGAAGAAGAGTCAAAGGTCATTCAGCAGTCGGTCTACTACATCTCAGAAGCCCTATCAGGAGCAAAGTTGAACTATACAGAGATAGAAAAAATAGCATATGCAGTATTGATCTCCTCGAGGAAATTGAAGCACTACTTCCAAGCACATGAAATCATAGTGCCATCTTCGCAACCGCTAGGGGACATACTTAGCAACAAAGAAGCCTCCGGAAGAATAGGGAAAGGGCAACAGAGTTATCCTAGTTTGAACTCAACTATGTACCAAGAACAGCAATCAAGTCACAAGTGCTAGCAGATTTTATGGCAGATTGGACACCATCAGCACAACAAGCCCCATAGCCCTAGCCCCAAATCTAGACACTCTACACAGATAGGGCTTGGTGACATCTAGGTGTTGGGGCCTCTGCCATTTTGATAGCACCATCTGGCCTCCACACTAAGTATGCAGCAAGGTTGAAATTCAAAGCAACATACAATATAGCAGAATACGAAGGCCTCATACTAGGCCTTAACAAGGCAAAGGCACTCGGAGCAAAAACATTACTCACAAAAACAGACTCCCAAGTCATAGCAAGACAAGTCAAAAAAGAATACATGGCACGGAAACTAGAACTAGTCAAATACCTAGCCACAGTAAGGGCTCTTGAGCGGAGGTTCTAGGGATTCACCCTGCAATACATACCAAGAGCAGAAAATGCAGAAGTGGACGAGCTAGCAAAGGCAGCAGCAAACAACCTGCCCATACCAAATGGAGCCTTTTATCAAGTACTGCAAGCACCAGCAACGTAGGTCACAGCGAAGGCATTCAAAACAATCTTAGTCACCGAGTCTAAAGACTGGAGGCAATTGATCTTAGATTGCTTGAACAACGAGCATCACATACATGATGAAGCGAGTACAGCAAGAATGACGGTGAGAGCAAGAAACTATACACTGATAGATGGAATACTATACAAAAAAGGGGTTGTCCAACCGCTGCTCAAGTGCATACCTCAAAGTGAAGGCAAAAACCTTCTACAAGAAATTCACTCAGGGTCATGCGGCTCACACATTGGTTCGAGGGCACTGTCTGTGAAGGATATCAGGCAAGGGTTCTATTGGCCTACCCACATTAAAGATGTAGAAGAGATTGTCAAGACATGCCAAGCATGCCAGAGCACCTCCCCACACCAGTCAAAACCTTCGGCTGTTGTACAACTCATCCCACCAACTTGGCCCATGCAAAGATGGGGCATGGACCTAGTTGGGCTGCTACCACCATCACAAGGGGGCAACAAGTTTGCAATAGTAACCATAGAATATTTCACAAGGTGGATTGAGGCCAAACCACTCACCAAAATCACATCAGAGACAGTAAAAAAGTTCTTCTGGCAGAACATAATTTGCAGATTTGGAGTACCATGAACCCTAATAGTTGACAATGGAAAATAATTCGACTCAGACAACTTCAAAGAATTCTGCAAGAGTATAGGTACTAAGATTGCCTTCGCCTCAGTCTACCACCTAGAATCAAACGGAGCAGTGGAAAGAGCTAACAGAGTGATATTCTTAGCAATAGCAAAGACTCTATTCAACCTTCGCAAAGGCAAGTGGGTAGAGAAACAGCTGAAGGTAGTGTGGTCCCATAACACTATAGCCTCTAGAACAATAGACTTCACACCATTCAAACTCTTGTATGACGAAAAAGCAATGTTTCCCGAAGAAGCTAGGCATCAGAGCATTCGTGTCATAAAATAGGCACTGGCAGAAGATGAAGAATACTCCAAGGAAACAATCGAGGGCACAAGATTGGAAGCAGTTGAAAACATTACAAAATACCAAGATCAAACCAAAAAATGGAGAGATAGCAAAGTGATTAGAAAACTCATACAAGATGGAGACCTAGTCCTCATAAGGAAACCAAATGCTAAAAAAGTTGGAAAGCTTCAACCAAAATGGTAAGGCCCTTAGGTGGCGAAGGCCGCCTAAAGACCCGGGTCATTCTACCTAACCGATGGTGAAGGCAGAACAACAACCCATACCTAGAACATCGATAGTTTGTCTAGGTTTTACATCTAAATTTTAAAAGGTGGCCTTTGAAATGACCTGATTTCCGCAAAGGGAAATCCACCGAGTCGAAGTGTAATAAGACCGTTGTAGATCATATTACCCAATTTCCAGTCGAATATCACATCCATACAACGATAAATTCAGAGTACAAATAGTGCGGAAGTACATAAATTATTACATCACCGCATTGGCGGAATCAAAAGTAGCATTCATTCAGAACAGCTTGAAGATAAGATCGCCAAACTCGAGCGTAGGCACGAACCCCTCAACCGTCAAACTCCTCGAAGCTATACTCCTCAGCAGAACCTGTGTGCCAAAAATTTATCAGTACGATTTGTACTGGCCACTCCCACCCTATGAGCATTGCTTTGTGGAAGTTGGATGCAAGTTGGATATAATCAAAAGGAACCTATAAGGCTGGGGTTTCCTATGTATTTAGCATATCAAGTATATAATAGTATAGTCAAGTTTTAACACCATTCCCACACACATTCCACCCCATTCCCTTTCCAGAGCCAGGTTTTGATCCTAGGATCGATATACCACCATCTCCACATCATTACCACATCACCACCATAACATCGCTCAGTCGATAGGCCAACTCCCTCTCGACACTGTCTCAAGGCCCGTAGCCCCTGGCTACGACCGACACTCTCTCACGGGGAAAGAAGAGAAGGACTCATCCCATTATCTAGTTTAAGCGAAACCCAGGAAAGGTCCATAGCCGACAAGTCGGCACATGTATCGATCAATCAACCATACACTCTGCAGAGGTTTTACATAACCACAAGATCTGCCTTCTTCGCTGACCATCGTCAACTGGGCTGATTCTGGCCGCTTGCTAGCCTAGGATAGTGCCACCCTACCATTTAGCCCTAGTACACCCCAAGTCTAGTCTGGGGCGGCTGAAACTGTGAGTCATGAGCCGGGTCCACAAGGTCTCCATGAAGTCTCGGAAGGGTGTGGGGGAAATCCTCCGTGCCCCGTACCTCCTTACACTGTCCGCTATCAACCTAGCAGTCATGGCAATATCCTACCAAGTAGTCCAGCCGTCCCACACCATATAGGACGAGTGGTACGTAAGGCTTCCTGGTGAATCTGAGTACTAGTAAGTCCTTAGGGATGACCAAGCCAGAATGTCTCCATCAGGGTTTCCATTTACCGTGCCACCACAGCACCTCCATCCCGGGCTCCACCCATCACAGGTTCACACCCAGGTCCACCTCATATACCATTTACCCACCACAGGTATCCATTTTCTAGGGGTGCCTAGGTAGCACCCCATGGCAAGACTTGCCCCATGCTTGTCATATACTCCAACTTGGTCGACACAACCCTCACCCTCCACACACCCAAGTCACACACGCAGCACTCTCCCCATAGTCCAGATAACACCAGTTTCCACCACGCATTAATGTAGTATAAGCATAGTAGAAGTATAAGCAAATGAAATATAGCAGCAAGCGTGTGTCTAGCCTAATAGCAGGGTATGTAGGGGTAAGGTTGCGTCAAGGTAAAGGCCATCAAGTAAGCATACTACCATGCAAGTCCTATCATAGTATGATTATAACGGTAAAGCAATAGCAGTTCTATATTAGCCATGCGTAATAGGTGCTATGAGATTAGGTGGGATGTGGCACCTTTAGTGTAGTCGTTTCCATTCTCCTCACGGTACTCATGATCCTCGTCCGTCTGGTTCTCCTCCGAGTCTGCAACGATCGTATTATAGTCGCGTTAGCGACGTCTATAGAATAGCACAAAGAAGCAATGAAAATTCAAAAGAGCCAAATGCACTCAAACATGGGTTCATTGCGTAAAGCTCGATTTTAGATGAATTTTGGTCCTAGTTTCGTATTTTTTTGAGGTCGTATGAATTAGTTATGAATTTCCGAAGTTTAAATTATTTCTAAAAATGGAAAAGGCCGAATTAATCCTAGGCTGACACGTGTCATGCTGTGACTGGTCCATGTGGCATGCTGACGTCAGCATGACATCATCATCTTGGTTCCTAGCTGATAGGTGGGGTCCAGCTGACGTCAGCATGACGCCAGCAACGTCATCAGTTCCGATAGGTGGGTCCAGGGACTCTTGGGTCACTAACATGTGGGTCTGATCAAAGTCAACGTCAGTCAGCGGGCGAGTCAATGGTCAATGGGCAATGGTCAACGGTCAGGGTCACTGACATGTGGGGCCAGGGCTGCTGACATCAGCATCTGATGTCATTGTGACGTCAGCATGACGTCACCCCGGCTGTGTTGCCTTCTGACGTGTGGGTCCCGCGTGACGTCATCATCTGACATGTGGGTCCAGAGTGTCTGTGCCGCTGACATGTGGGGCCAGGTCAATGGTCTACATTGACCGATCAACGGTCAACTCGGACTAGGTCTCAAACGGGCTCTGGTGGGCTCGGGTTGGGCTGGTCTGGGCCGGGCTGACCCGGACACGTGGCAAGCTGTGGCGCTGCCACGTCGTTGTCATGGGCTCCTACTAGGCTTCATCTACCATGCGGCCCGCACTATGTGGTCCACGGTGAACTCAGGTTCACGGTCCATGGACCATTTGTAGGCCTACGGTGGACCGAGTCCACTGTCTTTTCCCCTCGGCTCGGCTCACGTGCACCGAGTGCAGGGCTGCACTGCCCAACTCACCCCCTCTCCTCTGTTTCACCCATGGCAGCGAGCACCCGGTGATCCTTGACAGCGGCACTGGTGTGCAATTGATGCGGGTGAAAGCTCTGCCGAGCCTCGGCGTCTCCGTTGGTGGGGTTAACACGGCGTGCGGGGTCCCATAGTGTGCCAGCCACGGTGGTGGTCTTCTGGGCACGACGGCGGCGGCGGTGTGGTGGCTACGGCCTCGGAGAGGCGTCTCGGTGGAGTGTGTAAGCTTCTATGGATCCATGGGGACGCGGCGAGGGTGTCCAGGGCTCAAGGCAGGGCTTCGGGTTCCCATGTAGCCGGTAGGGGCTCCCCGGCGGCCACGGCGGCATGGTGACGACGATGAGGCATGCGGGTGCACCATGGGGCTCTGGTGGGGCGGTCACGGTGTGGTTGCGGGTGTGCGTGTGGGTGTGTGTGTACCCAGAGGCCAGACACGGCCCTAGCCTATGCGCTCCCGGTGTGGAGCGCCATGGCCGACACGGTGAGGTCCGGTGGCAAGCAGGGAGAGACCAAGAGGGGGCTCACCATTGGTGTCATGGAAGATAGGGTGGTGATGCAGTGGCAGTTCGAGGCTGTGTAGCTCCGGAAGCCATGCAGCGCTGCCATAGGCGATCGTGGCGTCGGCTCTACTCCGGCGGCTTTGGAGGTGCTTCGATGGCGCCTCCTTCTTCCTCCTCCCTCTCCCTTCCTTCTTCCTCGCCCTTCTCTGGCTCGGGTGTGCACGAGATGGCCACAAAGTGGCAGCGGGGCGTTGAGAGAGCTTAGGGCACCAGGGGCCGGGGCTTTATAGCCGATTGGGGAATGGCAGAGCCCGGTGAACGGCGGATGGGGATCAAGGGCGATCGGAGGTGCGTGCTTGCATCCAACGGCCCGCGCATGGTTGCATGGGCACGATGCCAAGTAGATAGGGCCATGCCCCAGGCATGACCCCCTAGCCCACTCCTGCCAGGGCTGTTGGGGCTTGGTCGGAGGCGTGAGCGGCGTGGGGGAGGAAGACGACACTATGGACGGGGGTGGCTGACGTGCGGGGCCCATGTGGCAGCGGCAGCAAGGGGAAAATGGGGAGGCGCATGGGCGTGGCGACGCGCGCTGGGCTGCTTGCTGGGCTACCGTGCGAGTTGGGCCGGCCTGCTGCTACGCGCGTAGGCGGGGCTGCTTGCTGGGCTGCTGCGCGCTGGCAGGCCGAGAGGCTTCTTCTTCTTTTCTTTTTCCTTTTTCTGTTTTCTTTTTCTTCTTCTTTGTTTTTAATTCAAATTTGGTTTCAAATTTGAGTTCCAATTTGGTGTACCTTTTAGATATGATGCCCATATCATTTATATATATATATAAGGAATTTATTTAGCTATTTTATATAACAAAAATAGGTGTAGTTTTGTTATACACAAATGGAAATAGTTTTCTTTTTAAACACTTATCCTTTGGTTTGAATAATAATTACTTTATGGTGTGTTTCTTTAAAGGAGTTTTTTAGACATTACATAAAGCAAATGAAAATCCAAATCACCTTGTGAGTTAACAATATATGTTATGTTTCATTTGTTAGTATTTAAATAAACATGATTAACAATGGCATGCCATGCTTGTGTGATGACTTAGGTTGGGGTTAGACCTAATGCATCTCTTAGGTTGGGTTTCTATACATGACACTCATCAACACATGGGAGTTCTAAGAAAAAATTTTTTGTAGTTGGTATTTTTAGTGTATGGATTTTTGGGTTGTTACAGTCCTACCCCCTTAACAGAATCTCGTCCCCAAGATTAAAGTGTAACGTACTCTTCGAAAAGATAAGGATAGTGTAGCCAGAGGTCAGACTCTTTCTCCCATGTTGCTTCTCTCTCTGTGTGATTGCTCCATTGGATCTTACACATAGGAATAGTCTTGCTTCGGGTCTCTTTGGTATCTCTGCCCAGAATTCTGATAGGATGTTCTTTATACTCAAGTGTATCTTGAATGTCAAGTGTACCAGTCGGGATTACTTCATCGGGCACTCTCAAACACTTGCGTAGCTGTGAGACATGGAATACGGGATGTACACCCATCAATTCCTCGGGTAGCTCAAGTTTGTAGGCGAGCTTTCCAATCCTCTTGCAAATCTTGTATGGGCCAACAAATCTAGGGGCAAGCTTTCCCTTCACATGGAATCTGACAGTTCCACGTAGCGGGGATACCTTAAGATAGACGAATTCTCCCACATTGAACTCAAGTTCTCTTCTCCTTTTGTCAGCATAGCTCTTGTATCGACTTTGAGCAATTCTCAAATTCTCCTTCACTTGCGCAACTCCTTCTTCTGCATCTTGAATCTTAGCAGAGTCAAAGAACGATCTTTCTCCCGGTTGAGACCACATCAAAGGTGTTCTACAAGGTCTGCCATACAGAGCTTCAAATGGCGACATCTTGATACTAGCTTGGTAGCTGTTGTTGTAAGAGAACTCTGCATAGGGTAGGCATTTCTCTCAATTAGAGCCATAATTCAGTACACTAGCACGAAGCATGTCTTCTAAGATCTGATTTACTCATTCTGTCTGTCCATCTGTCTGTGGGTGATAAGCGGTACTAAAATCAAGTTTGGTTCCAATGGACTTGTGTAGAGCTTTCCAGAATCGGGACACAAACTGAGGACCATGATCAGATACAATACTAGAAGGAGCTCTATGCAGTCTGAGAATATGCTCAACATATAGATCTGCTAATTTTTCGGCATCGATCTTGGTCTTAACTGGTACAAAGTGAACAATCTTGGTCAAACGATCAACAATCACCCAGATGGAATCATTGCCTTTCTATGATCGGGGCAATCCAACTATGAAATCCATGGATATGCTCTCCCATTTCCACTTGGGAACATCCAGAGGCTTTAGCAATCCTACAGGCCTTTGGTGTTTAGCCTTGACTCTATTGCAGGTGTCACACCGTGCCACATGTCATATAATGTCTGTCTTCATGCCTTTCCACCAGAAGTGTTTCTTCAAGTCTTGATACATCTTTGAACCTCTAGGGTGAATACAGTACTTGGAATCGTGAGCTTCTGACAGAATTTCCTCTCGTAGTACTAGGTCAGATGGAACACAGATTCTGTTCTTGAACCAGATGGTTCCTTGTTCATCTTCTTGGTGGTTGGTCTTGTAGCCTAGTTTCATCAGACCACGAAGATATTCGATCTCTTCACAACCTTTCTGAGCTTGATGGATGCGATCTATGAGATCATACTGTATGTGGAGCTCATTCAACAAGCCATGCGGTAGTATCTCTAGTTGGAAATCATCAATCTCTTCCTTGAGCTCAGGTGGTACGGATTCAGTGATCAAAGTGTGATAGTAACTCTTGCGACTAAGAGCATCTGCGACTACATTAGCTTTTCCCAGGTGATAGTGAATTTCTAGGTCATAATCTTTGATCAACTCTAGCCATCGGCATTGCCTCATATTTAGATCTTCCTGAGTGAAAAAGTACTTCAAGCTCTTGTGATCTATATAGATATCACACTTGTTGCCTATCAAGTAGTGCCTCCAGATCTTCAAGGCATGCACAACTGCTGCTAACTCAAGATCATGGGTTGGGTAACGATTCTCGTGTTCTTTCAACTATCGAGATGCATATGCTATCACTCTCCCATCTTGCATCAGTACACAACCAAGTCCTTGACGGGATGCATCACAATAGACTACGAAATCTTTGTTGATATCAGGCAATGCTAGCACAGGAGTTGTGGTAAGCTTTTGTTTCAATTCCTGGAAGCCTTGTTCACACTCGGGCGTCCATTCAAACTCCTTAGTCTTCTTCAGAAGGTTGGTCATTGGACGGTCTATCTTGGAGAAGTTCTCAATGAATCGGCGATAATATCCAGCCAATCCCAAGAAGCTTCTGACTTCTGTCACATTATGGGGTTGATCCCACTCTTTCACAGCTTCAATCTTGGCCGGGTCAACTGTGACACCTTCAGCTGATAGTACATGGCCTAGGAAGGCAACTTCCTGTAGCCAAAACTCACATTTGCTGAACTTTGCATAGAGCTGATGTTGGGCTAGTTTCTCAAGCACCGTTCTCAGATGATGTTCGTGTTCTTTAGCGGTGGATGAATAGACAAGGATGTCATCAATGAATACCACCATGAACTTATCCAGATCATCCATGAAAACCTTATTCATCATGTTCATGAAGTAGGCGGGAGCGTTCGTGAGTCCAAAGGACACCATGGTGAACTCATACTGCCCATACCTAGTCACGAAGGCTGTCTTCGGGATGTCACTCTCTCGAATCTTCATCTGATGATAGCCGGATCTAAGATCAATCTTGGAGAAATACTTGGCACCTCGAAGCTGATCAAGCAGATCATCAATCCTTGGTAGGGGGTAATTGTTCTTGATGGTGACTACGTTCAAGTTCCGATAATCAATGCACATTCTCATTGAGCCATCCTTCTTCTTAACAAACAGAACAGGGGATCCCCAGGGTGAAGCACTGGGTCTGATATATCCCTTCAAGATGAGCTCATCAAGCTATTTCTTGAGCTCGGCCAGTTCATCAACTGACATGCGATAGGGTCTCTTGGCAATGGGTCCTATTCCCGACAAAAGATCAATGATGAACTCTACATCACGGTCTAGTGGCATACCCGATAATTCTTCAGGGAATACATCGGGATAGTCTCTGACCACAGGCACATCATGAACTGTCTTCTCCTCTTTCTGCAATTCTGAACTCGCTTTAGGAGCACACAAGATAGAAGTGGACTTCCCAGACTGGGGTTCACATCTAATGACTTGGCCTGATGGGTGGGTCACTTGGACGTATCTAGGTGAACATGATATGATACCTCGGTGAATGGTTAGCCAATCCATACCTAAGATGACATCTAGGTTTGTGGAAGGTAATAGGGTTAGGTCGGCTTTAAAGATAAGACCCTCAATGGTAAGACTCACTCCCTTACAGATGTGGGTGCATTTTAGGTCTCCTAAAGGTGAGCTAGTGATGATAGTCTTTTCACGGGGGGTTACAGGTAGGTCATGCTCTTGTGCAAACTTGGATGATATGTAGGAACAAGTTGCTCCAGAATCAAATAGAACTGATGCAGTATTGCCATTAACTAAAAACATATCGTACACAACGTCAGGGGTAGCCTGTGCTTCCTCGGTGTCCAGATGATTGAGACATCCTCGGGTAGCAGATCCCTTGAGCTAGGACTTCTGAGTAGCTAAGTTCTGCGGGCACTCAGCGGCTTTGTGACCTGGTTGGCCACAAGCAAAACAGGTGAAAGGCGTAGCGCCTGTAGGGGTTGGCGTGGGTGCCTTCTAGTTTCCAATGCTTGGTGTGGAGCGGTTCTGTGCTGGGCGTTCATTCACAGAGCGGGGACGGTTGAAATGGTCCTGAGTGTTGCGGTCCTAAGCATATCGGTCCCGGGTGTAACGATCCTGAGTAGGGCCGGAGTATTTGGTGGTGTAGCCTCCACTACCCCTACTCGATCCAGGGTTGTCATCCCTGTTGTGGCAAGAGCATTCCCTGGGTGGTGCATCTCTGCGGAACCTCTTGCGATCACGACCACAGAGAGACTCCTCAGGCTTACGCTTCCTCTCCATGTACTCTTCTCTAGCTTCGCACGGTCCTTCTCAATCTAGATGCAGCGATCCACCAGAGCACGCAACATGTTACTCTCAATACCGCCAAACTTCAGCTTGATGTGCGGGTTAAGTCCCTTGTGGTAACAGTACAGCTTCTCCTTCTCATAGTTCACAACATAGGAAGGTGCATAGCGAAGAAGATTGGTGAAATGAGTAGTGTACTCTGTCACCCTGTCCTTTCCCATCTTGATGTTGCGGAACTCCTCAGCTTTGGCCTCCATGATACCCTTGGGAATGTGATACTCAGTGAATGCTTCGATGAACTCATCCCATGAGATATTGGTAGGGTCCTCATGGGAATCACTGAAACTGTCCCACCAGGCGTGTGCTGCACCTGTGAGCTGGTGTGCGGCTACTCCAACACACTCATCGTCGGTGAAAGTAGTGAGGTCAAGCTTCTTCTCCATCTCCTTGAGCCAGTCATCGGCTACAAGCAGGTCAGGGTCGGTGCCATCATAGGTAGGTGGCCTTAGCTTCAGGAATCCTTCCAGCTTCCTTTGGAAGTCATTCTGCTGACCTCCCTGGCAACGGTTTGCTCTGTTAACCAGAGCTGCAAGAAGTTGAGTCCGTTGTGCCATTACTTCAGCCAGGTTGGGTGGTGGTGGTAGAGGAAGGTTCTCCTCAGGCGGTGGGGTATTCTCCAGGTTGAAGGGTATCCCTCCACGTCCACGGCCACGGCCATGGCCATAGTTGTTGCCACCACGCCCCCCATTTGGTTCAACTGGTTCAGGGGTGGGCGCACGTCCACGATTCATTAGGCGATTAGATCGGCGGTTCAGCATCTGCAACATGGATCATAGAGAATTTAGTGATTGTGCCATAAGTGCTTATAATTCAATATGATTACATGATTTTTGACGATTTAAAGAAATACATTTATACTATCCAACACTCATTACAAAGAAGCAATAAGATTCATAAGATGCAATAAGATCCAAAACATTCATTACATGGGTTTTATTACATAGCATCATCTCCAGTAGTTACACTTGAAGACATGCGAGAATCGTACTACGCATAATGTCTCATAATACATCTCATAAGGGGTACATCATGGGGTACCACTTACGGAAGCTACTGACATGACTCATGACCACACAGGGTCATCTACTCTAACTCATACACCGTAGCTAGGATATGACTGTTCTCGATCTCGATCTCCTCGTCAGACTTGTGAAGTCGGGACACGTACTTCAAGGACTCAGCGAGCTCCTCAGTAGGCTTGGCTCCAGGTAGGGTAGGGCAGGTGTCTAGGTTAAGGCGAGTCGGGGCTAACTTGAACTCCTCTATCCTAGGCTTTGTCTTGCTGTGAATCTCCTTGGGCAGCTGATCCCACATTCCCTTCATCTCCCTGAGGTGCTTCCTGTCAGACTTCTACCAAGCCTGCCATGTCCTCTCACACTTGTCCTGTAGGTACTCGTTCTGTCTGAGTGCCTCGATCAGGTGACCCTAGTTATGAATGGGCTTCTTCCTGAACTCCTCTAGATCCTGAGTCATGGTCTTGTTCCGAGATTGGATTTTCAGCATATCAATCCCCTTGGACCTCTCTCTGTCTCCTCTACGGTTAAACTCGGCCTTCTTGTCGTCCAACTCCCCCTGCAACTCTAAGACCTTGCTATCGAGGTAGCAGTTCCTATTGCCTAGGTCGGCTGCTTTGTCCTGTAAGTCAGCGACCTTGGCTCTATGGACTTCTTCACGACGGTTGAGCTCGTCCTGTAGCTTGGCAACTGTCTCAAGTAGACTAGCTCGCTCCTGTGCTCCCTACGAGTCTCGCTCCTAGTACTCCCACAGAAGGGCCTAGTCCTGACGTCTCCTCTGCTCCAGCTGGGTCACGTACCTATCCTACTCTAGTAGGTGGATAGCTGAGATACGAAGGCATCTGTCCTCCTCAGCAAAGACAACTCTACCAGCTGTGAAGCTCTGCTCACTAGGGGTAAGGCTAAGGTCGAGAGCCTGGGGAAGTAGACGGAACTCTATCGTCTTCAGATGCTCGTAGTGGTCCATCATCACTCTACGAAGTGCCTTGTGTGAGATAGCTTGCAGTCCCTCCTCGATTGTGTCCTCTATAGTCAACTCGGTGAAAGCTAGGACAGAAGGTAAGGTAGTGCTAGCTGGGAACTCGACTAAGGTGACAATCAGTCCTCCGATTCCTCCTTCTTGAGCTGGCTTCTCGGTGTAGGTGACCTTGACAAGCTCATCGGGGACACCTAACGTGACGAGAACTCGGCAGAGGGTCTATGTGAAACCCCCGAGCTCACGTAGGTTGAAGGTAAGCTTGGCATGGTCCAGAGGTAGCGGTTCTAGAGGCGGCCAGTCGACGTTCGTTGCCATCTGCATGTTTTAAGGAACAGGTGTTAGCAGGTCAATAATAGATAAGCCTTGCATAAAAGTAAATGAAAGGTCGGTATATAACTGAAAGAGGGACTATTCACGTCCTATTCTATCATCCATTTATAAGGGTTTCGTCCTATGGTCAAGTATGGCTCTGATACCAACTGAAACGACCTGATTTCCGCGAAGGAAAATCCACCGAGTCGAAGTGTAATAAGACCATTGTAGATCATATTACCCAATTTCTAGTCGAATATCACATCCATACAACGATAAATTCAGAGTACAAATAGTGCGGAAGTACATAAATTATTACATCGCCGCATTGGCGGAATCAAAAGTACCATTCATTCAGAATAGCTTGAAGATAAGATCGCCAAACTTGAGCGTAGGCACGAACCCCTCAACCGTCAAACTCCTCAGAGCTATACTCCTCAGTAGAACCTATGTGCCAAAAATTTATCAGTACGATTTGTACTGGCCACTCCCACCCTATGAGCATTGCTTTGTGGAAGTTGGATGCAAGTTGGATATAATCAAAAGGAACCTATAAGGCTGGGGTTTCCTATGTATTTAGCATATCAAGTATATAATAGTATAGTCAAGTTTTAACACCATTCCCACACACATTCCACCCCATTCCCTTTCCAAAGCTAGGTTTCAATCCTGGGATCGATATACCACCATCTCCACATCATTACCACATCACCACCATACCATCGCTCAGTCGACAGGCCAACTCCCTCTCGGCACTGTCTCAAGGCCCGTAGCCCCTGGCTATGATCGACACTCTCTCATGGGGAAAGAAGAGAAGGACTCATCTCATTATCTAGTTTAAGCGAAACCCAGGAAAGGTCCATAGCTGACAAGTCAGCACATGTATCGATCGATCAACCATACACTCTGTAGAGGTTTTACATAACCACAAGATCTGCCTTCTTCGCTGACCGTCGTCAACTGGGCTGATTCTGGCCGCTTGCTAGCCTAGGATAGTGCCACCCTACCATTCAGCCCTAGTACACCCCAAGTCTAGTCTGGGGCGGCTGAAACTGTGAGTCATGAGTCGGGTCCACAAGGTCTCCATGAAGTCTCGGAAGGGTGTGGGGGAAATCCTCCATGCCCCGTACCTCCTTACACTATCCGCTATCAACCTAGCAGTAGTGGCAATATCCTACCAAGTAGTCCGGCCGTCCCGCACCATATAGGGCGAGTGGTACGTAAGGCTTCCCAGTGAATCTGAGTACTAGTAAGTCCTTAGGGATGACCAAGCCAGAATGTCTCCATCAGGGTTTCCATTTACCGTGCCACCATAGCACCTCCATCCTAGGCTCCACCCATCATAGGTTCACACCCAGGTCCACCTCATATACCATTTACCCACCACAGGTATCCATTTTCTAGAGGTGCCCAGGTAGCACCCCATGGCAAGACTTGCCCCATGCTCGTCGTATACTCCAACTTGGTCGACACAACCCTCACTCACGGTGGGCATTCGGTTAACCGAAACCGATCGGTTCGGTTCCTCGGTTATTTACGAAATTCGGTTAGCACAAAACTTAGAACCGATCGGTTAGCTAGAGAACTTGGAACCGAGGAAATTCGGTCTCGGTTAGTTCGGTTCTGTTTCGGTTAGAACCGAACTAACCGAGCCATACGTTACATCAGCAAAACAGAAGGGAAGAAAAGGGGAAAAATGAAAAAAAAAACGGCGGCAGTCGCCCCTTCGTCCAGATCCGGCCTCCAAGGCAGCGGGCACGCATCGCCGCACCGGACTCGGCCTCGACCTCCAGAGCAGACACCGGCGACAGGGGAGGACCGGGGACAGGGGAGGCAGTGGATCCGCTGTCGGGAAGCGCGCCGGGCCTAGATCCACCGCCGGGGGCAGGCCCACCATAGATCTGGTCGCCCTCCACTGGATCCAGCCATGGGACGGTGGTGGAGGTGCTTCGGGGTGTGGGAGGGGCCGCCCGCCGTGCCTCCGCCGTTGAAGGAGGGGCCGCGCACCCCGCGCCGTGCCATCGCTGGAGGAGGTGCCGTGCCCACCGCGTCGCGCTGTCGCCGGAGGAGGGGCCGCGCCCCCCGCGTCGCGCAGCTGCCAGAAGGGGGACGCGCCCCAGGCTCTGGAAATGGAGAGGGAGAGAAAGAGAGGGAGAAGGAGAGGGAAGCCAGAGTGGAGAGGGAGAGGGAGGACGGAGCGGAGAGACCGAGAGAGGCGCGCTTGGTCTCAGTCTCGGGAAGGCCGGAAGGGAGAGGCGGCTCGGTGGGAGAGGAGGCGTGCGGTGAGACAGAGAGAGTGAGGGAGGAGTCAAGAAACCCTAAAATTCTGTATTTATACTTGAAGGGCCTCGCCTGGGCCTGTTTGGGCTGGGATATAAACCGAGGGCGAGCCTTTTAAGTCGGTTCTTCGGTTTTGTTCGGTTAACCGAGGTCTGGAACCGAATTACCCGACATTATTTCGGTTCCTGAGAACTGGGAACCGAACTAGGAACCGAAATTTTCGGTTTCGGTTAATTCGGTTTCGGTTCCGGTTATTTCGGTTCGGTTCTCGGTTTTCGGTTATTTTTGCCCAGGGTTAACCCTCACCCTCCATACACCCAAGTCACACACGCAGCACTCTCCCCATAGTCCAGATAACACCAGTTTCCACCACGCATTAATGTAGTATAAGCGTAGTAGAAGTATAAGCAAATGAAATATAGCAGCAAGCGTGTGTCTAGCCTAATAGCAGGGTATGCAGGGGTAAGTTTGTGTCAAGGTAAAGGCCATCAAGTAAGCATACTACCATGCAAGTCCTATCATAGTATGATTATAACGGTAAAGCAATAGCAGTTCTATATTAGCCATGCATAATAGGTGCTACGAGATTGGGTGGGATGTGGCACCTTCAGTGTAGTCGTCTCTGTTCTCCTCATGGTATTCACGATCCTTGTCCATCTGGTTCTCCTCCGAGAACTCATGATCCTCGTCCATCTGGTTCTCCTCCGAATCTACAACGATCGTATTATAGTCGCGTTAGCGACGTCTATAGGATAGCACAAAGAAGCAATGAAAATTCAAAAGAGCCAAATGCACTCAAACATGGGTTCATTGCGTAAAGCTCGATTTTAGATGAATTTTGGTCCTGGTTTCGTATTTTTTCGAGGTCGTATGAATTAGTTATGAATTTCCGAAGTTTAAATCATTTCTGAAATGGAAAAGGCCGAATTAATCCTGGGCTGACACGTGTCATGCTGTGACTGGTCCACGTGGCATGCTGACGTCATCATCTCGGTTCCAAGCTGACAGGTGGGGTCCAGCTGACGTCGGCATGACGTCAGCAACATCATCAGTTCCTACAGGTGGGTCCAGGGACTCTTGGGTCACTGACATGTGGGTCCGGTCAAAGTCAACGGTAGTCAGCGGGTGAGTCAACGGTCAATGGTCAGGGTCACTGACATGTGGGGCTAGGGCTGCTGATGTCAGCAACTGATGTCATCGTGACGTCAGCATGACGTCACCCCGGCTGTGTTGGCTTCTGACATGTGGGTCCTGTGTGATGTCATCATGACATCATCATCTGACATGTGGGTCCAGAGTGTCTGTGCCACTGACATGTGGGGCCAGGTCAACGGTCAACGTTGACCGATCAATGGTCAACTCGGACTGGGTCTCAAACGGGCTCTGGTGGGCTCGGGTTGGGCCGGTCTGGGCTGGGCTGACCCGGACATGTGGCAAGCTGTGGCGCTACCACGTCGTTGTCATGGGCTCCTACTGGGCTTCGTCTACCATGCGGCCCGCACTGTGTGGTCCACGGTGAACTCAGGTTCACGGTCCATGGACCGTTTGCAGGCCTACGGTGGACCGAGTCCACCGTCTTTTCCCCTCGGCTTGGCTCACGTGCACCGAGTGTAGGGCTGCACTGCCCAACTCACCCCCTCTCCTCAGCTTACACGCTAGCGGCGAGCACCTGGTGAGCCTTGATAGCGGCGCTGGTGTGCAATTGATGTGGGTGAAAGCTCTGCCGAGCCTCGGCGTCTCTGTTGGTGGGGTTAACACAGCATGCGGGGTCCCGTAGTGTGCCGGCCACGGCGGCGGTCTTCTGGGCACGACGGCGGCGTCGGTGTGGTGGCTACGGCCTCGGAGAGGCGTCTCGGTGGAGTGTGTAAGCTTCTACGGATCCGTGGGGACGCGGTGAGGGTGTCTAGGGCTCAAGGCGGGGCTTCAAGTTCCTAGGTGGCTGGTAGGGGCTCCCCGGCGGCCACGGCGGCATGGTGACGATGGCGAGGCACGTGGGTGCACCACGGGGCTCTGGTGGGGCGGTCGTGGCGTGGTTGTAGGTGTGCACGTGGGTGCGTGTGTACCCAGAGGCCGGAGATGGCCCTGGCCTACGCGCTCCCGGTGTGGAGCGCCATGGCTAACACGGTGAGGTCCAGCGGCGAGCAGGGAGAGACTAGGAGGGGGCTCACCGTTGGTGTCGTGGAAGATAGGGTGGTGACGCAGTGGCGGTTCGAGGCCGTGTAGCTCCGGAAGCCGTGTAGCGCTGTCGTAGGCGATCGTGGCGTCGGCTCTGCTCCGGTGGCTTCGGAGGTGCTCCGATGGCGCCTCCTTCTTCCTCCTCCCTCTCCCTTCCTTCTTCCTCGCCCTTCTCTGGCTCAGGTGTGCACGGGATGGCCCCAAAGTGGCGGCGGGGCATTGAGAGAGCTTAGGGCACCAGGGGCCAGGGCTTTATAGCCGATCGGGGAACAGCGGAGCCCGGTGAACGGCGGATGGGGATCAAGGGCGATCAGAGGTGCGTGCTTGCATCCAACGGCCCGCGCATGGTTGCGTGGGTGTGGTACCAAGGAGATAGGGCCATGCCCCGGGCGTGACCCCCTGGCTCGCTCCTGCTAGGGCTGTCGGGGCTTGGTCGAAGGCGTGAGCGGCGTGGGGGAGGAAGACGACACTGTGGACGGGGTTGGCTGACGTGCGGGGCCCATGTGGCAGCGGCAGCAAGGGGAAAACGGGGAGGCGCGTGGGCATGGCGACGCACGCTGGGCTGCTTGCTGGGCTGCCGCGCGAGTTGGGCCGGCCTGCTGCTGCGCGCGCAGGCGGGGCTGCTTGCTGGGCTGCTGCGCGCTGGCGGGCCGAGAGGCTTCTTCTTCTTTTCTTTTTCCTTTTTCTGTTTTCTTTTTCTTCTTCTTTGTTTTGAATTCAAATTTGGTTTTAAATTTGAATTCCAATTTGGTGTACCTTTTAGATATGATGCCCATATCATTTATATATATATAAGGAATTTATTTAGCTATTTTGCATAACAAAAATAGGTGTAGTTTTGTTATACACAAATGGAAATAGTTTTCTTTTTAAACACTTATCCTTTGGTTTGAATAATAATTACTTTATGGTGTGTTTCTTTAAAGGAGTTTTTTAGACATTACATAAAGCAAATGAAAATCCAAATCACCATGTGAGTTAACAATATATGCTATGTTTCATTTGTTAGTATTTAAATAAACATGATTAACAATGGCATGCCATGCTTGTGTGATGACTTAGGTTGGGGTTAGACCTAATGCATCTCTTAGGTTGGGTTTCTATACATGACACTCATCAACACATGGGAGTTTTAAGAAAAAAAAATTTATAGTTGGTATTTTTAGTGTATGGATTTTTGGGTTGTTACAGCCTTCGTGGAACTATAAGCGAAGGTCATCGAGCTTCTAGTTTTCGCATTTTTTACATTTCATGCAAAAGGGTTTGCACTCTTTTCCTCACAAAGGGGGTTCCTAGTGGAGGTGAGGTTTTTAATGAGGTAGGTTCCATGTAAAAACCTCTAAAAATATAAAGAGGAATCCCCCCAAGAATACCATGAAATGCGAAGGTCGAAAGTGGCTAGCAACGGAGCCACAATATTCGACGATAACATTACAACAAAGAGGACCCTTCAATGCTTTAGACAAAGGCTCTAAAGCATGGAATGACCTCCTTAGCTAAATTCTCCTGTCACCTTGAGGAAGTCATGTCCACATTTAGGCTTCAAGGATTTATCAAAACGGCCAAAAAAGGCCAAAGCAAACCCGACAAAGACCTACCTTCGGCGTAGGCATTGGGGAAACACTTGGCATTAACAAGCTTCAGATAACTATCAGGAATTAATAGCTAAGGTACAACAGCAGTAAAGGCCAAAAGATATGCTAGGTACAGGAAAATTTGTTGCTCATCATGACTTAAAAACATACCCAAGCAATAAACACTGGCCAACCACCAAAATTTATTAAAACGTACAAGTAGTATACTATAAAATGTGGCACCCCGCCATCGCAATAGCCCCAGTCAGTGCATTTTCATACCACTAACCCTCAGAAGAGCGCCAGGGGGGAACAACCAGTCAAAAGATAGTACACTACAGAGCCAGTCTAGAGAAAGATGGAGGCCAGAGTTTCCTTAGAAATGAGAGACCTGGAGGTATCGTGCGAAGACTCAAAAATCTAGCAGCTCGTGCATATCAGTGAAGGCCATGTTCAGGTTGTACGCATCATCCACCCGATGTCGTACAGCCTCCACAAGGCCTAGAATGACCCGAGTTCAGCAGCAAACAGTCAGTGTCAGAAGTGGCGAGAGGGTATCGCACGAAGGCTCGTAACATCCCCCCGCAACCAAAGACATTGTCTCGTGCAACCCGACATCAACCATGTTCGATGGGAGCACAGCTGCTCCAGCATAGCCGAAGGCCAAAACAAGACAATCCAGACGCAAGCAGGAGCAATGTCCAAGAAATGCTTCTTCAAACTCCGTTGCTTGCTTAAATTGCTCTATGGCCTCTTGAGAAGCATCAAGAATAAAAATCAACATCTCCGATGAATGCTCAAATTGCACCAAAACCATCACAGCATTAGCAAGATCGAATACAACCACCTCAGTTTCTCCACTGCGACGTACTAGAACTTCCCTGTTAACTTCAAGCAAGCACAGAGACGGAGGCCAGAGCGGCAAAACAAAGCACCAAAGCCTCCGCAAGATGCCCAAGGTCAAAAACCAACAACTCAGCTCCTACGTGCAAGAACACAGACTCGTATTCAATGTCGGCCAGAGAAGAGAGAAGTGGAGGGAAAAGAGAAACTAAGGCACAGGAAATGTAACCCTTCAGCCTAGCCAAAAATTATAGTAAGAATCCTTTGTAATAAGAACTGCACAAATAAACAGTCTAAGGAAAAATTTATTACAAAGCAGATATGATTGCAACAATAGCGCATTAGAAGCGCAATAGTACAAAAGCCCGAAGGCAACAATAGGGCAAAGAAAAAAA